>NC_056739.1:1337762034-1337859534 GCF_019279795.1 Protopterus annectens
TCCATATATCACACACATGTATATATATTTATGGGAATATTTTGGTTTATCAAAAAAGCAACATATCCAACCACAAATTATTGAGCACAAATACTTGAAACATAACTTATCAAAAATTAAAACAAAAGTAAAATAAAGTCTTTTTTGCAGAGGCATGGCTCCTTGAACCCTACCCCACATCCCCTACTAAATATATATACCATCTCTGACATGGCACTACAATGGCAAAAGGGCAAATTCCTTTATCCCCACTGCACCACAATCATGCATAGTAAGGAAAGCTGGCATGGGCTATCAGTTGATCTTCGATCATGCATGCCATTTATCATTCCATTTGCAAAAAAAGTGTTGAAAAAGTTAACGTTTATCATATACACACACAGATATATATATATATATATATATATATATATATATATATATATATATATATATATATATATAAAATGTGACGTCCCACCAGAAATCAAGGAGACTCAATCCTCACCACTGGCAACATATTCTGGGAGAATGACAAGTACACACACAATATTTCCAGATGTAGCTCTGCAACAAGTGCAATTTCCCTTAAGAGCAAAGAGAGACCACAGTCAGTCTGGGCTGGTTTCTCCCTCTTCCTCCAGATCGCCACTAAGAGTCTCCACTGGCACAGCTATAGAGTTGAGTCATTAGCCAGCATTCCAAGCCAAGTCCTCCAGCACTCTCTCTGTCCTACCAGTGGTTCGTATCCCTGCCCAAGCAGCTGACACACACAGTCTTGCAATTTGTTTTACACACACACACACACACACACACACACACACACACACACACACACACACACACACACACACACACCTGGGAAAGGCTTGCACAGGTTTACTAGCTATGTCCCCTTCTGCCCAGACTATAAGGTAGTTATCACTGCCACCAGAACACCTTAGCAAGCTACTTTAAGGCCCTTAATAAAGGATGTCCAATCTTACTGTGTACTATTAATATTAACACAAATGGTAGTTTGACCAAAAGCAAGGCTATAAGGAGTGGCCTACACAGTGTCACCAAATAAATATGCACATGCTCTCAAAATGTAAATATCTCTACACAGATCAGCCACAATGAAAGGTTTAAATATATTTAATAATAAATAATAAAATAAGACGATACTAGATATATATTCACAGTGACATCAGAGTTCAAAACCACAGGAAATATTTAAAACAACATTGCAGGACAGTCTCAAATAAATTAAAAAAAATATCTAACTAAGCTTTACTATATTATTGACTGAATCTAAGAGAATTATGGTAATAGTCAGATGTGGTGAATGGATCTTCTTATTGTTGTCAGGTCCAAGACAGAATGCATTATGCTCACTAATTTGCTCTAAAATATTACTCCTGGGATAGCTTACAGAATGACATAATTTCTTGTCATCTGACTTTCAGTTCCCAGGACCAAAACAACCACTGATGAAGCTGGCAGTATTTAGCACCTACCTGTAAGAATATATAGATGGGGCTTCTCCTTAGATCTCTGGCAGATGCCGGGAGTCCTAAAACAATTGCATTGTTCATACTTTAAAGACTAGCAATTATGTCACCCTAAAGACAATACAGAAAGTTTCCTAGTACAGACATTGTGTCTCTTGCTGCCTTGAAAACTGAAAGATACCATCTTTTATGGCCTAACCATAAAGTAATTTAATTTCAGTTGTTTTTCTGAAGTTAACCTCCTGTATTCCAGCTTCCACTTTTAAAATATATACATTTAAACAGTTACAATAGTGCATGTACATTTCTGTTCTCTTCCAGTACAGCACACTGTGGCTACATTTCAAACAGCACTTTGAAAATACCCTTTTCAACACAAGCATCTGTACAAGCAGCTTGATATACACATGACATACAGTTCTAATACATTTGTAACACAAGCATCTTGTATAAATCATTTCCATATTCACCAGTGGCATATAATTATTTATAAAAATTCCAGCTTGCTGGGCTGGCATTATCTCCTTTTGTCACTCTCTCTCCCTCTCTCTCTCTCTCTATATATATATATATATATATATATATATATATATATATATATATATATATTAATATTGCCCATGCATGAAATATATGGATATATGCTACACATGCACATCAGCAAATCAAATAGCATCAGAAATACTCAGTCTAGGGATCTAAACCTCTTCTGCAACATCGGCAGAATGGTTTGAAGGCACAGGATATCACTGCTGTGGAACAGACTCCATATCAACATAAAACAAAGTTCATCTCTGTCCATATTCAAGCTCTACTTAGATCTATGTATGGGAAACAGAAAACTTACCCAGGACTCTCCCTGTACTACTAATGGACAGAGGCAGCTCCTAAATGTTTTATCCCATACATGTGTCGCCTCAAATTGTCTATGATATGATCCCAGATATTGTCATCAGAGGCAATATACAATTATCAATCATGGGATGGGTAAGGCCAATCTATAACCATATGAGATAGGTTATCTGAGCACAAAAAGGGAAATTGGCTATGGTTAAAATGATCCACCAGTGCAGCTAGCCTAGTACTTATCTCTGAGCCCATAAAGCTATGGACAAAAACTAAGCACATTTAAAAAACAATGTTTTCTAAAGGGACAAGCCCCCATTGAGTCTCCAAACCCCCTTCTAATTAAATATACCAACTATGCAGTTGCAATACAGTTTGGAAACAGCATATATCCCTCACAGATTTGGTTGATGCTATTTGTTTTAGACCTTTTTTGTAGACCATTTGCATGTTGGCCAGAATCAGTTTGGACTAAAGACTCTCTCTCTCTCTCTCTCTATATATATATATATATATATATATATATATATATAAATATAAATATATATACAGATAGATACAGGTTGGGGGTTGGCTTAAAGGTTTGGACATTGGCGTAATGGTTAAGGTGTTGACTTCACAAACACAAGGCAAAGGTTTCTCACCTTTGGTAGGGAAATTGGCTAGGCTTAAAATGGCTCAAAAGGAGGCAGCTAACTTACTGTTTACCTATGATCCTATAGACAGATAGTTAGATATAGATATATAGGTATGGCAGCCCCTAAAATAGTCAAAATATTGTTTATTTGAATAACAAATGATAATGTGGAGCTCATTGAGTCTCAACTATCTGAAAGTGAGTAACTAGAAATCGCTATATTTGCCCCTCAGCAGGACCCATGTTAAAGCTTGTTCTAGAGTTGCAAGGTACAGAGTTAGTATATCTAGCTGAGGAATGATGAAAATTCTCCCCTTGTGAACCCATGGGAAAACTGGATTCCATGCAGTTGAGATTCAGTGGGTTTAGCTCAAATATCTGTGAATTGACTAAAGAGTTGGCATTTATTTATACATGCATATATATTAACAAAAGCATTTAGTCTGAACCTTCAGATAAACTTCATTTTTGGCTACCTAACATTTTTCTTTGCATGTCATTCTGTGAAAGCCTAGTTTAAATGTAATGCCCACAGCACCTAAAGTACATCAAGCCTTCACTACTGGATAACTTTTGTGATTCCCTTTGCACACTTGCAAAATAATTAAGACAGTTAAGACTGTGGCACAGACAGATAAAACCCTGAATGTGACCCAGATGGCAAACATTCAATACCAAACTGAGAGCTGAAGATACTCACAAGGGAGGGTGAGTTAGTGTCTGCTGCTGGCTGTATCATCCCGGAGAGAGGGCTCCTGTATGTCTCCAACAATGGAGCCACGATAGGGGTATGCATACCATGGGCACAATTCTGTAGGCAGAATCAGACATGGGTGCCTGTTTAGTGCAGGGTATTGTGGATAAATCTCATCAATGTCTGTGAGGATAAACTTAGGGCTTAAACAGAAAACTTGCCACAAACTTAAAACATGGGCTGACTGGGTGACTAGAAGGACAATCTTTTGATAGAATATAAGACTCAAACAGTATTTCCAGTACCACTGGTTCAGATCATATAGGACTTGGCAGGTCAAAGAACAATTTGAAGAAGATGCACTGCCTCAAAGTTAATCAGTTTAGATCTTGCACCAAATAAATGATGCGATTCTAATTGCAGACAGGAATCCTGTTGGTATATCCTGTACTAAATGCAAATGTACATCCTTTGCAGAAGTCTAGTACCATTCGAATCCAGCAGAAAGTGGGCCAAAGTTAGGAACTCATCACTTGTGAATAGGTATTTTACTCTGGTGAAACTGCTTTAATGGGAAAATACAGATTTTATAGTTGTGGAAATTTGGTCCTGAAAAGAGAAAAGTTAATGCACAACAAGGCCTTTCCTGACTAGGCCTCCAGATGGCAGTAACTGTTCTGGTGACTGTCTTGTGAGGAATAAAAACTCATTGTGGTACATGGCTAAAAGGGAGCATAACAGGAAGCTTCTGTCTTCACTGGACTTAGTTATAGTACTTTGATAAACATCTACCTGGATGTTTCCAAAAATTATGTTTTATGCACCATGAAAGAATATTCACAGCCAGAGACATATGGCATATATTACTGAATATGATTTGCATAGAAATGAACCCCAAGTTTAGGTTCATAGGTAGGTACTAGGTTATCATCCCAAGGGCCTAAATAAGCCTAGCCAACAAGGTTCCCTGGCTTATGCCACCCAAGAAAGTTATTTTCATGTGCCATTGTCGAGCAGAGCCATAGAAGTGGTTCCCGGGGTGTATTTCCTATTTCCCATCCATTCAAGATTTTTCTTCAAGAGTGCTAATGAGGAACTTTGCTTGACATAGATAGGTAGCTTGTTCCAGAGTATGGGAAGTCTGTGGGACAGGAATCTATCCCTCCGGCATGTCCTGTTTATTGTGGTGACAATGTACAGATCCCTAGAGTATGTAGCTTGGAGGGATTGGGATTTCTTTAGGTGTAGCATGTCCAACAGCTCTGGGTTTGACATAGCTTTATATGTTAGGCAGAGATCACCTCGGAGTAGGCGATATGCTATGGAGTAAAGCTGGGGTTTTTTGAGACGGTCAGTGTAGGGCATCTGTTTGAGGCCACTAATCCTCTTTGTGAGGTACTTCTGTGGCCTTTCCAGCTGCTGCACATGTCTTGTGAGGTACATTCCAAAAGGGGCATTGTACTCTATAATGGGTCTAATGAGTGTTGAGTAGAGGGGAACAATGACCTCTTTTTTCCTGGATGAGAACCCTTTTGTGATGAGTTGTTTCACTTAGAAGGACTTCCTGACTACTGTGGCGATGTGATTATCGAAGGAGAGACTACTGTCCACCTGGGTCCCAAGGTCTCTTATCACACATTCGGTGTTAAGTAGACTGCTGCCTATGTGGCAGTTCGTAGGTAAAGACTTTTTAACCAAAGAGGGATGACAATACACTTTTCGTAATTACAAATTGTCTTAGATAATAATTCACAAATATTCTTTTTTTTTTGTTATAAACAAGATGGAACACCAACGATCACAAAAAAAAAGTTGCAGAAATGTAGACTCAGCAAGCTTTTCTCTGGGATTTGCGTTCTGGAAACTAAAAAATCAAATTATGGTGGTCTTAAGTTCATAAATCAAGTGCTGCTATTCTAAAAAATGCCCCAATTCATGATATCAAAGGAAAGCAGTACAACATAATAATTTTAGGTAACATAATAATATGCCCAGATGTGCTCTAAGGGAAAGTTATTTACATCAAGCATCTTTCATTTTCATCCCTACGTACTAGTAATGAAGACATAGTGTACACCTCGAAGTGTGCTAATAATTTTATGTACCTGGCTTTAGAATTAAAAAGGAATATGTGTGTGGTATATGATGCAGAGTTCATACTATTTAATAACATTTCAAATTGTTATCAAAACACTTCTACTCATGTAAATACATTGGTAGTTTAAATTGTGAATGTTCTGTTAATCTGTAACTTAAAGCATATTATGCTCTTGTATAACTACGTAACTACATTCCAATATGTTAATAACTCGAAAATAATCTAATCAAAGAATCTTCTGGGTCTGATTTCAAAGAGTTGCGGACAGTGTAGGTGACCACATACACTGAGAGCAGGTGTGTTAGAATCTGGCCGCAAGTGCAAGCCCTTGTATAGATAGGCCTATACTGAAGTATGTCACATTCAGAGCAGGTCTTTCAGAATCAGGCAGACTTATTGAGAGCAGTTCTTGGAATCTCAGTCTTTTGAGTATTACAGTATTTATAAATGTGCTATAATTTTACTTTGAGAGTTACTAAACATATGGTACATTGAGGTTCATATCTGTACAGTTATAATCTCACAATGGAATTGGTTTTAAAAATTTATATATTTCACATATCCTTTTTTCTGGTTAGAAATGATATACTGGGTCCTAAAATCCACACAAGTTTTAAAATAAACATTCATTTACAGTCCTCCAAAGTATCTTTTTGCTGCCTGCAAAAAGGCTATTCTGTTGCAACAGTACTTTCTAAACTAACTTCCTTCTTTATAAAAGAAATATTGCCTGTTCATTTCATTTTAGTTTTGTTTGTTTCTTATGCATTTACTACCCTGAAAGCATAGAAGATTCATCATCAAATAGCTACTGCAGAATAAACAGTTTCAGCATAATGCTGTTTGCCAATATTCTGCATAAATAAAGTCATGAAGACTGTTATGGCATCTTGGGATTTGGTTGTATAAACCATGTGAAAAACAGGACATTTTTCTTTATAAGGATATAAAGCTGAATCTATCTTAACAATCTTTTACTGCCAAGAATAAGAGTAGTCAAACCTATGAACACTAATTATTTTCTTCTTAATAAATTTATGTGTATAAGAAAAAATAATCATGGAAATGTTTAGTGATTTTTGTTGTAGTTATTATTTAGCTGCATTTCGAATGTATTAGCCAGATGAATGTTTTCACTTAGAAAACAGAAAAACAATGTCTGTTTTAAGATGATTATTTGGTGAATAGAGGCACTGATAGAACATATTTATGACTGTAGGAACTGCTTGCAGTGGAATGATTTACACATGCTTATGTCATTTAGTACTCAAAGGACTACATGTACACAGGAAAATGTACATATTCTATAAAGTGTTGTGTGTAATTAACCAAGGTGATTTGACTGAAAGATGGATCCCAGCACTTACGTAACTAAGAGCACCTGAGTGAAAACAGCAAATTTGGCACTGCAATTGTCCAGTTCTGTTTCCCTTACTTGTACGTACTTGGGTTTTACCGTAACTCAGTATTGATAATATACAATAAAAGATAGGATGGCAGGCAAGCCCTCAGATTATCATTTATTTTGTATTATCAAGCCCAAGCTCAAATTGTACATAAATAGAAATATGCTGAAACAGTAGGAAGGTAGCTGGAATAAAAAAGCTGATCCACGACAAAGTAAAGTCTTCTTTTTTAATACAAAATGGTGAGCGCTTTCGCAATGGTAACCATTGCTTCATCAGAGAGTTTATTCAAACAGCAACAGCACTTAAATACTTTAATTCATTACTAAAACAACCAATCCTACCACTCAAAGTTAATTCAGCACTCAGCAATCAATTAATTACTATAGTTATGTTTTGCCCTTAGTTAATTGCTGAAGTCAGAAAAACACTGTTTAGAAACCACATGCGCAAAACGTAAAGACAAGAACATGTGGCTAAATATAAATAAAATACATAAATAGTCAATGAATAAATACATATACTCATGTTCCCCACTTAGTAACTGCTTGTGTGTATGGGTATAAGCATAAAAATATATGTACATTTATATAAAAATATAAGCAGTACACACTCAACAGCTTAATACGTATATTCTGCCTAATAAATACACATGCTGTCCACCTAGTAAATACATATGCTTTAAACATACATCTCAACAAATACTTGTCTTTAGTGATATCTATGCTAGAAGCAGCTCAAGAAATACTGTCATATTGACCCAAAGCCCTGCATGTGTTTATGTAATCTTCTCTTGTTAAGATAATATTGTTATTATTTATTTTATTTTATTTTAACCTTCTAGATTTTAGCACTGGCTTCAATGGAACACTATCATTCAAACCCATGTGCTCCTAAATGCAAAATCCATTTTACTTCCATATTTTCAGTAGTATTGACTATGTCCCTCATCCTATTGCTGACATTCTGAATGTGTAAAACTTGAAATAAAACTATATGGTCACCCCCCTTATCCAATGTATGCTTAGCCAAAGCACTATACAGTTGCCCTTTTCTAGTGCAGTAAAGGTGATCCCTTATACGTTCCCTAAGGTGACGGTTAGTTTTGCCAACATAGAAATGGAAACATGTTGTGCAGTGAGCTACACACTACATTCTTACTATTGTAATCAGCAGAATTCCTTAGCTCCCATAGACACCCTGTTTCAGGGTGCTTGAAAAACCTTGATTCATCTATATAAATGCACTGTGTGCATTTTCCACATCTATGGGTACCATTCACTGTGCTAACCATCAGAGTAGGTATCCTTAGATAGCAAAGCTGCTGTTTCAGATTGTTCTTATTTCTAAATGCAAAATGTGGTTGTCCACCTACTGTGTTGGTAGTATCCTCATCTACTAACAACATGTGCCAATTTTGTCGTATGATGGTTTCAAACCTTTTCACATCTCTTGTATATGGTCAAACCATCGGAATGTATGGTAATACACTATTCCTGATACCTACCCTGTCACTACCTGCTCTATCAGAGTAGTAGGGCTTAGCTTTACCTTTCCTTTCTTTGTGTACATTATGGTACACCTTATCAATTTCATGTTCACTATACCTTCTATTAATGAAACCTGTTCTTAGCTTAGTTAACTCATTTCTATACACTTCCTCTTGGCAACATAGGCGAGATGTTCTCATTGCCTGACCTCTGATTATATTAGGAAAAATCTTAGGGTTATGCATACTGTTTCTGTGTAGAAAAGATGGTCTGTAGCATTGTTTCCTATGTAATTTTGTACACCATTGGTCATTTTCTCTGTATATGGTAATGTCCAGGAAGTCTAAACTAATTTCAGAGCAGTTCATCCTAAACTTTAAACATTCAGTAGTAGTATTTAGATGTGCATATAGGGATTTAAGTTGTTCACCATCACCTTTCCAAAAAAAAAAAGGTCATCTATGAAACACCTGTAAAAGGCTATTTGGGGATTCCCTAACAGATGTTCGTATTCCCAGTTAACCATAACCAGGTTTGCATATGTGTTGGCACAACTTGTGCCCATGGCAACCCCTGACAACTGCTTATAGCATATGCGGTTGAACATAAATATGTTGTGCTCTAGTACCAATTCTAGTAACATACAGAGAAAGTCTATTTTAGTATTAGAGAACTTTCCCTGCCTTGTCAACACTGACTTCACCATGCTTATCCCCTGGTCATTGGGTATACTTGTAAATAAAGACACTACATCTAGTGTGGCCAGCATCCCCGTATCTGCTGTTCCCATTTGCTTCACTGCCCCATAAAGGTCCACTAAAAACTGTTCTGTGTCTTTCAAGACATATGCATATTCATTGAGTGCTGTCTTCAATTCCTTATCCAGGTATATAGAGATGGGTTCTGTTAGCCATCCTGACCCTGCTACTATAGGTCAAGATTTCGGGTTATATGGGTCTTTGTGTATCTTGGGGAGACCATGGATTTGAGGTATGAGTGGATTTTCAACAGTAAAATAATTAAAAGGATCTTTACTTAATAGTTCCATACACATGCATTCATATAAGGTACTGGCAATCTGTTCACTCATTTCAAACACAATTGTTGTTGGTACTTCAACATATACATTTGGATCCAATAACATTTCTTGCATAGCTGTATTATAAAAGTCAGCATTCAATATCACCACTGGTCCCCCTTTGTCAGCGGGTCTTATAACTATGCTATCATAAGTCTGCAAGTCACACAATGCTTTGTGCTCACTCTTTGTCAAATTATACTTTCCTTCTTCTAAAAAACTATTGTTTCCTGTGAAATAAATGGCATTTTCACAAGCTTTTAAGAAAGTTTCTACATTATGCGGCAATATTGGTACATGCAGACTGTTTTTTTTAAACTGAACATCCCTTGCCTCATTGCCATTTCCAAATTGTTGTTTCAATGTTACATTTCTAGTAAACATACGTGCAAGTCAAGGAAATAGAATCAGCTGTCTAAAATACTTGACCTGCTCTGTTTGGTCCACCACTGTCAGTTATGTTGGTGCACAGGTGTAAGCTGATGCTGATGTGCATGTTAACACATATGTAGTGCATATGTGTTAACACATATGTAGTGCATACAGTGGCATGATTACACTCCAAAATTGGGTAAAAGATAAACACGTTCCCTAGCACAAGAACTAATCCTGACAGCATCTTTATAGCATATGCGGTTGAACATAAATATGTTGTGCTCTAGTACCAATTCTAGTAACATACAGAGAAAGTCTATTTTAGTATTAGAGAACTTTCCCTGCCTTGTCAACACTGATTTCACCATGCTTATCCCCTGGTCATTGGGTATACTTGTAAATAAAGACACTACATCTAGTGTGGCCAGCATCCCCGTATCTGCATTCAAAAGCTTGATAAGGATGCCTAGTGGACAGTACCTGACCAGCAAAGAATAACAGAAGGTATAAGTGGATTTTAAAAGCTCTGAGATGCACTGCATTGCCAACTTACAAACAAAAAAGAGAGGCAAAATTAAGTATCCAACAGCCGTCAGTTCTCAGAAGGTCATTTCATTTCTGCCTGCCACATGACAGCATTAAGTGTTTTTCCAGCTTTCACTCCCACACTTTTTTCCTGTACCTAGTAGGACATGGAGCAGGTAAAGCTCTATTTACTACAAAGAATTATGACCGTCTCTCCAATCATAAGCAGCTTTATGTGTTTTCAACATGGATGCCAAGATTCACCTCTTGAGCTTCACTCTCAAAGTGAATTTCTTGGCATGCATGTCTAGAAAGCATAATAAGCTGGCTACGGCCAGACACCTACTCATAATACTCTGTGTTATAACTCAACCAATTAGATTTTTTATAAAGGATAACCATTTTAAATTTGCAATAAGATCTTATATAATTAGGACAGGACTTGATCTTTGGTCTCTTGCTAGAAGGTGATCATTTGTGCCTTTCAGTAGATCTGCACTAAGTTTTGTATTGCTTGAACCAAAACCCTGATGAGTAGATCCCATTAAAAGTCATGCCTGTTAATGTATCCTTACACCACTAAAACATCAATGCTTTTCCAAAACCTGAATCTATGACAATACAGTATAGTTAAATTCACTCTACTGTCTCCATTAAATGTAAAATGAAGAATTCATGGATTGCTTTAATTGGATATAAATGTTTAATTTCACCTAATCATGTGTGTATAACAGCCAATCAGCACACATCCATTATCTTTCTTTAATGCATTTTTATACTGCTACTTTGGCTGGCAGATACTAAGACTATTAGAGTTCTAAATTTTATCGTGTTTTTTAAGTAAAAGTTTATTATTTCTAAGGAATATTTGTTAGTTGTTGTAGTCACTCATCTGGCATAGTTGCAGGTTATCACTGCACTCTTTTTCAAGTGGCTTAAGTGTGAGAATTTAATGTCTCAGTGCATTTTACCTCGATGTATTACATTGAAGAAGACACTGGAGCACTTTTTGGATTTTTTTCCCATTTATTCACTGTGCTTTGACCATGGAGTTGAGATATATATAGTTTCAGGGGGTGGAAATCGACCATGGAGTTGATATATATATATATATATTATATATAGAGTTTCAGGGGGGTGGAAGTCTTGCCCCCACACATGGTGGGGGGTGTAGGGGGACTTCTCCCATGCAATAAAAGATCATTTGTATGGGTTTATTTGTTTGTTTTTGGCTCACCATTTTCAGTATTTAATTTTTGATAAACAGTGAGCCAAAAAACTGATGGTCAACAGTGTGTAGATAAATCCACTAATCCCCATAAAAATTTCTGCACAGCCTAACATCACTCTTGAATATGCTGATGTTCATCATATTGGTCACTGCTATTGGTTATATCATGCATAGGATATACCAACCAGCCAGCTTCCAAAGGTTCTGGGCATCTTCTGCACTGACAAACTATCAGTCAGCTCAAGCAGAGCTGACTAAAAAGCAAGGTTTGGACTCCAAGTCTTTCAGAGCTTTCCTGCTGCAGAACAGTATACTGAGGTTTTTGAGGATCGATGGTCTGCTTGTACTGTTCCTTTAAAGTGTAAATAAGTTCCCTTTGTGGAAAAGCTTTTAATTTTAAAAATTGTTAACAATTTCCTGTTCGGGAAAGTTATTTTTAAGCTAGGAGAAGGAAAAGGGAAGACTTCCCTGTCTTGTCAGAATGTTGCACCCAACCCTGAGGAAGCTGCTGTTGCCATTAATAACACTGTTGGCCCTATTTTTCCTAAAAAAAAGTAAAAAAAAAACTAAATATGTATTAGGTACTTCTCAGATTTCCTTAGATGGGAGTAGTTTACTGGGTCTGGCTCAGGGTTTAATTCAGGCTACTGACCCTTCTTGTAAGGTGGCTTCTGGTAAAAGAAAGAAGGATACCTCTTTTCCTGAAGAGTTTTAAGATTCTGAATCTGGACTGGAAGATGAAGGGACAAGTACAGGATTTTCTCCTCAGATTTCTGATTCAAACTCTGAGGAGAGCTCAGTTTCTGTTCTCCCTGTACAGGGTTCTCTGTCTCTGAGACATTTATTTCCAGAGTGTGCCAATGTTTTCAGTGGGAGAACACTGTAGTCCCTCAGGAAATACCATGAGCTGTTAACAGAAGAAATTTTAAGAACCTTCACCCATTCCACCAGTTTTAACAGCCTTGGAAAATATGTGCTTCACTGCCTGCACTATTTCTGATAGTCAGACAGTTGTCCCTAAAAAGGCAGACAATGTATAAAGTTCCTCAATCTTTTAAGCTTTTGTACACACTTCCCAAACCTGACCCAGCAGCTATAGCTTTAGTTAATCCTACTCCTGCTAAACATGTAGTTAATTCCAATCCTACTCTTTCTGATAAGGGTGGGAAGATTATTGATAAGTATTGGAAAAACGTGTATGCTTCTTCAACTTTGATTTTCAGAATTTGGAATTGTCAGACTCATCTGTTAATGTTTATTGTGAGTAATTGTGAAAGTATGAGGAATATTTTGTCTGCAGTTTTTTTTTTTCTTGTGAAGAAAGATCTGCTTTAAATAATTTAGTTCATTCGAGTGTACAAGTCATTTTTCATGGTTTACAGTGCGTGTATGGCTCAGTTGATGCTTTTTCCAGGACTATGTCCACTGGTACTATTTTGAGAAGGTATGCCTGGCTACATTCTCAGAATCTCCTAGATGATGTAATTCTCCTTTGGACAGAGATTTCGTTTTTGGTTCCTCTGCTGTAGAGGTGACCAAAACGTGTAATGAAAGGGGTAAGATTATAAAGGGAATCTTTTAACATTTTTCAGCCCTCCTTTTCAAAATTTTCAAAGGAATTCTCTAACCCCCTGCATCAGTTTTGGCAAAAAAATAAAATAAAGAGTTTCACCAAAATGCAAGTAAACAGATATTGAAGAAAAAATGGCAAGGGGATTCCAAAAATATTTCAGGCAACCTCCAAAACCAAGGACAGTCCAACAAGTCAGAATGACTATTCCAGGGACCTTGCACCTTACTGCATCCCACCCTGGCATCCCCTTTTCTCATAGGAAACAGATAGTTTTAGATAACTGGGTTCTGAAGATCATTCATCAAGGATGCAGATAGCAGGAGGAGGAAATTCTTCCTTTCCAGGAGGTAATTCTTCCTGTGGACCTTTTCAGTGTCTGTTCTCCCCACACGCAAAACTAATCAGAGAACCACAAATTCAAACACATTATCAGACAGACTGACAGACACACACACACACACACACACACACACACACACACACACACACACACACTTGCGGTGAAACACTGTCTGTCACACACACGCAGACACACTTCAGATCCCTTGCTCTTCAGCTCAGTCCCAGTATTTACCTGCTTCTGCTTCTGCCTCTGTTCATAGGTGTGTACTAGAGTAATGACCACAAGGGCCCTTTTAAGCCATGCATCCCAAATCTCTGACCAGTTCTGGTGCCTTACATATGTGTAAGCAGGCACTTGGGAGATGAAACATTTACACGCTGCCTGTGTCCATAAGAGACTTGATTTGGGTTAGGGAGGACCTCTGCTTCACATAGATGGGGAGCTTGTTCCTGAGAAGTGGTACTCTGTGGGATACATACCTGTCTCTCCAACAGGTCCTATTTATATCACTGGCAAGGATTAAATCTTTAGAACATATCATTCTAGTGCTGTTTGTTTTGCAGATATGATTGATCTCAATTCAACGGCCTGTAGCAGACAGAATACAGGGAGAGAGCCTTAAGGAGGTCTGCAAAGGACATGTTACTTATGCCTTGTATTCTTCTGCGAGGAACCTCTGAGACATTCCAGTTGCTGGATGTGCCTGGATAGGTAAATACCAAAGGGGGTATTGTACTCAATGACAGGTCTGATGAATGAGGAATACAGTGGAACATTGACCTCCTTAAACCTAGATACCATTCCTTTGTTTATAAGTTGCACAACATAGAATGGTTTCCTCACTACTGTAGGCACTTGATGGTCAAAGGATAGATTACTGTCGGTGTATGTCCCGAAATGCAGAACTACTGGGTCACCTCTAAGGGTCTGTTGTCAATATGATAGTTACCAGGGGTAGATGACTTCCTAAAGGATATTATTATGCATTTCTTGGCATTTAGTTTTTGTCCATAACTCTGACACCAGTTATTTGTCTGTGTCAGCCCTTCCTGGAGAACATATTTGTCAGTGGGGGATTCTATGACTGCTCTAATTTATAATCAACTGGAAATTTAGTCAGCCAGAGGCTACTAACATTGGCCTTGACATCAGAGAAGTAAATGCCAAAAAGAAGTGGTCCTAGGACTGATCCCTGAGGGGCTCTGCTTGTGACTGACCTCTTTGTAGAGCTGGTCTCCCCATTTCTAACTTCCTGGGTCCTGTCTGTGAGCCAGCTGGATATACACAAGGTGGCATAAGGGTTTTTACCTAACCTCTTGAATTTGTCAACAATGCCTGAGTGAAGTATTGTATCAAATGCCTTGGTCATGGCAAGGTAGACAGTGTGAATCATTTTGCCCTCATTCATTGCTTTGGTGACCCTCTCAAAGATGTCCACGTGGTTGAGTAGGCATGACCTGCCTTTGACAAAACCAAACTGGGTTGAGCCTAGTGTCTGGAGGTTTCCTATGTCATTATTGATAATTTTTTTGATAATTCTTTCCATGGCTTTGGATATGAGACTAGTGAGACTTATCGGTCTGTAGTTCCCAGGGTCTGTAGATGGCCCACCTTTGTGCAGACGGATGACTGCTACTGTTCTCCATTCATAAGGCATGACACCTGTTTGGAGGCTATAGATGAATAACAATTCCAGACGGCCTGATATATCATGTTTTATGCTATTTAGAAGGCATCCTGGGATATTGTCTGGGCCCACTGATGCACTGTTCTTGGCCTTAGAGAGGGCATTAAGGACCCGTTCTTAGTGACAGCAGGGAGAGTTATATTTAATAGTATTTCTTGAGGGGAGGGTGAGAGGGGGTTAACTTGGAGATTAATTTTTCAGCCAGTAGGTTTACTATATATTATGGCTTTTTAATTTCTCCATGTCTTTTGGGTTTCTAATACCATGAAAGGAATGGACCCCATTCCTAAGACAAAGTATGATTAAAGTTCATGAAATTAGTATTGTTTCAGTCTTTGATGTTAGCCAGAAGTGCTCTTTCTCAGTACCTGCAATGTGTCCAATAACAACTCCTTCTGCAATTTGTATGCAGTTACATGTATCGGTAACATATCTAAGTACGATTGTAAATTATTTTTCATAAGACCCATTGCTCCTACTACTACTGGAACTGTCTAGGTATCTTAATTCCACATTGCCTTGTTTCTGCCTGCAAATCCTGGTATTTTATGACTTTGTGTTTCTCTATAGATAAGACACTGTAGTCACAGGTCCCTATCAGTTCAGAGAACGGCATTTTCAGTGCAATTACATTGAACATGCCATTCGTTGAACTGTTCATATTGAGATTGTGGTGCAGTGAAGATAAGGAAATGTACCCTTTCCCCACTGTAGTGCAATCTCGGAGATGGTATATATAATTAGCGGAGAGTGGGGGGTGCAGCCCCCAACATGAAGGGAATTAGATGAATGGCATTTCAATGCTATTTTTGTCTACTTTTCATGAACTACTATATCTGGTTTTCTCACATCTATTTTTTGTTGGTAATGAATGATCCCATGTGATATAAGCTTCATCACTTTCTATGATGCTTTGTGTCTCACGTGTCCAGTGTTTTAAAGCTACTTCAGTATTATAATGTTTGCACAATCCCCAGTGCAACAGTCTTGCCACATTATTATGGCTTTCACTATACTATCATTAGTATATTACAACCAGCAACAAAATGTGTGACTATTTCCAATTCTGTTTTACAAAACCTACATTTGTCTGTTTCTCCCACATGTTCAATGGACTCTGCAAACTAGTGTGTATATAGTCCACTATCATGAGCCACCAATATTAACCTTTCATCTTTTGGTTTAAATTCCCTTCTCCTTAGCCATTCCTGCATTCAATCCTGATCGACATGAGGTTGTTCCAAGAGTTTTCTATACCTGCAACTATATTTACAGACTTTCCATATTTCTTGCCTTCTCATCTGATCCTTCACTTTATATTCTTATTTTTGTTTTTTGGCACATTTAGTTGCTGCCTGATTTTTATCTACTTCTGGTTTGATTTCCATTCCTACTTGACACTGATATACTTCTGCTAAACTAAGCAGGGAAGTAATTTTAGACTTATTCTCCTCATGTTTCAAAATGTTCACCATGTTTTGGTCTTGTGAGATCAGCAGATATGTATGCAGTGCCATGATTGCAGATATATACAAGTAATCAATTTCGAGGAGGCCCATACCACCTTAGAACAGGGAATATATAATCTACGTATGCACTGATTTTTTCAAATCATTTGATGAACATGAAGCATCCTTGTTTTCCTGTCCAACCTATCCAACACCTTTTTGGAGCCAGTCAATCACTCCAAATCTGTAAGTTAGGATAGGAAGAGCAAATAGGTTTGTAGTGTGGACTTTGCCCCTAGATGTCAACGTTGTTTTCAGTATTAATTTAAATCTTCTAAAATATTCCAATCCTTACCAAGTTTTATTTGCATTTGTTCATGTTTTATTGTTGATCTTTCATCAATTCCCAAATATTTATACACTCCCTCTTGCTCACATTCCTGTCCCAAGCTGATGTTTTCTTGGTCCTGCAGCTTTCCTGGTTTAAAAGTTACTTTTACACGTTCATCAAGACCAAATGACATTCTAATATCATCTGAAAAAGTTTTGACCACTTGCAGTTGTGCTTTGGTTCCTAATCTGATGAACTATGCAAATTTAAGTCATCTACAAAAAGAAGATGAGAAGTCTTTACACTTTGTTGTTTTCTGGAGCCAAATTATAGCTGTGACCTAATCTGTTAAGTAGACAACTTAATCAGTTAAGGGCAAGACAAATGAGCAGCAATGACGGAGAGTCACCCTGGAATATCCCACTTTGAATTGTTATCCCTGGAATAATAATTTGTCCTTTATCATGGCTTAACTGCAAAGTGGTTTGCCACTGTTTCATGGTCCCTGTAATGTACAAATCAGCGTAGGGTGTATATTATACATTTTAAGCACTCCTTTATCCATGAATGTGGGAAACTGTCAAATGCCTTTTTATAGTCTATCCATACTTAGATTCATCTTCTTTTCACAGTTCTCCATTATGACTTTAGTTAAAATCAAATGATCCTTTGTTCCCTGTGACTTGGTTTTATAACCCTTTGCTTGTAATGCCATGATTGAGTTTTCTTCTAAATGACGATAAACTCAATCATCATCAATTCCAGTGTATAGTTCATACATCATCAGAAGGCAAGTTATCGCTCTGTAGTTTATAGGATAGCTTGCAAGTTCGCTCTTAAGCAGGAGTATAGTTTTTCCTATTGTTTACCAGGCTGTTGTCTGTTCAGGGTGCACGTATAAATACTTCTTACTCATAGCTGAATCTTCATGTAACGATGTTAATACTTTTAGCTAGAGGTTAGGTGCTGCATCTGGACCTGCGCTTTTCTAGTTAGGAGCTTTTCTTTACTTTTTTGTCAATCTCTCTGGCTGTTACTTCATTCCATTTCATATCCTGTACATTTGAACTTCTTATTCATTCTTTTACTTTTTCTATCCATTTAGCAGTTTTGTTATGTTCCACAGGATCTTCAGAAGATATTCCACCAAAATTGTTTCTATTTCTTTTTTTTTTTTTTTGGTGTTTCAGTTCCTTTTGCCTTGTTGACAGTTCTCTATAAAACTTTTCGGTTCATCAATAAATATAAAAGAAAAATCCAAAATAAGCAATTTATCTGCATATCTTCTAAGTTCTTCTGCCTGTGCTGATATTTTTAGTTTATTATTTGCAATAGTGAACTATAGATATTAATCTGTTCTAGTACTGTGCATCGCTTTTATCACGTCTATCTTTCAGAGTATTTTTGTTTATCTTTTCCCTCATCTATACTCTTCTAACAGTGACATTTGTCTTAATTGCTTTATAGTTTTCTCTATTCAATACTTTCCTGATGGCATTCGATGTCACCCCTTCTTTTCCCTTACTACTCTGTGTTTTTGTGGTAAGATCTTATTTGTTATTAATTTAGCTGCACAGTAGTATATCCTATTTACTTCTTTTATATCACATGAATCTCTATGGACAGTCCTAATTACTGTGTTCATTTGTTTTATCAAACTTCTAACTTTTCGGGTTTTATTGCCTTCCTGTAGTCTATTTCTTTCATTGATCTTAATATGTCTGTCCATTTCTATTAAATCAAGCAACTCTTCTCTTACATCATTTTCTTCTGAGGGCACATTCTTTGTTCTCCATTTCCTGAGGGTATTCTATAGAAAGTTCCAGACCATCTTCCTGTGCCACATTCTCTTCAGTTTCATCTTGTGTCATCAGTTGTTCTTTCATATGGGAACTCACTGGCCTGTCACTGCACAACACTGACTGTATCAGAGTTGCCACAGTTTCCTGTTCCTTCCCTTGCTGTGCAACTCCAACTGAACATTTGTACTGGTTTCCTGTGGAGAGCTCTAAAGTATCTTTATATGGCAACTGATCAGATGTTTCCTACTCCACTTGTTTCTCCTTACTTTTGGGATCCATTGCTGTATCCTGCTGTGATGTTATCTGAGTTACATTTTATACACTAAATCCTTCACTTTACAGGTGACCCATGACCTCAGTTTCTATTTCTTTAACTAATCCATTACAAATCCTCTTTTCTAATTTTCCTCTTCATTTTCTTATGTTTTTTTGTATGTAAAGTTTTGCACATCTGGATGCCTTTGCCTGTATTTCTTTTCAAATATCTTTGGTGCTGCTTTTTTGTATTCATTAGTTTTGCTTTCTCTTTCGCATAAATGTTGAAAATGTTCACTAAGTATAGGTGGCTCTGTTAGAAATGAGTTCTGCACACAATTGTGTACATTTATTTTGTGTTACCTTGACATATCTGAAGTCTGTCAGCAAAAAATATTCCAGCAGGATGATTTTTCACGGTGTTCCATACTGCATTTTTAGTAAAGGACTCCATAATTTCATTTCAAATGCCCCACAAACTTTCATAATCCATTTAATGAAAAGAAATGCATGTCTGTTTAATGAAAAAAATGCATATGAAACAAATTGATGCCTTAATTTCAGTTCAATTGCTCATGTACTTTCATAACTCCATTTGGGTAAAATGCTGACACAAAGTGAATAGATACCTCACATCACGGCAGTAATAACCAATTGGCTGCCAAGATGTCAGGCATGCCAACAAGCATTTCTCCATCTTCCACCAGCTTTTACTTAAAGATATGAAAGCTGAATCTGAAATGACGACATTTATTTGTTTTTTATGGACTGCTTCTAAAGTGATATGCAGCAGGTACTTCCAAAGGACATATTTATGGTGCAATTACATAAGGAAAGTGGGGTTAAGAAAAAGTATTTTTTATTTAAAAAAAAAAAAATATATATATATATATATATATATATATATATATATATATATATATATATATGTGTGTGTGTGTGTATGTGTATATATATATATATATATATATATATAGAGAGAGAGAGAGAGAGAGAGGGAGACTACATGTTTTTATACTAGTTGCACAAATACTCTATGCATCAATTACATTTATCTGTTAATAATGATGTGAAATTATAGCTAAAAGAAACTCCGAGTGCATATAAACTCTGCAAGAGTGGTAGGGGCACACTGTCATTCTGTGCTGGTGTTGAAGGCGCTCAAGTTTCACTATAGGTGGGAAAGAGTTACTCTGGGATGCTTTGCAGAAACCACTGTTAAGGTAAGAAAATGTACTTCCCTTAGTAACAAGCAATTGGAATGAAATAAGATCAGTGTTGAGTTCTTTAAAATCTTCAAAAAGCTTTAGTTACCCAATTCTAAATATAGCAGTTGGTAGTCTGATGGATGTTTTCATCTCTGAACAGATGACTGCCAACCACTTTCTCTGAAATATTCAGTATATCAAAGCTGTACTCCTTTATGACCTAGAGATCCTCAGAAACCTGAAGTATTTAACACATTTCAAGGTAGTTTTCTTAAGTGCTATATTCAATTATGAAACAGCATCTATTCCTCACTTTGCAAGACCCTAATTCATACTTTGAGCTTCACCTATATTTTCTCAGAAAATGATAAATGATTCTCACTAAATTTAATACAAGTTCTAAATCTAGTCACTTCCACCAACTTCATTCCTTTCATGTGAGAAATTACAACATTACCTATCTCCAAAAAAAAATGTATAAACAACCTGAGACTATTGGCCCTGTCAAAATTTATACACCTTGCAAACATATTTAAAATACACAACTTTAAGAACATCACTGAACATTCAAGTAAATAAGGAGCACTTAGCCTTTCAAAACATTACTTTACCTTAACGGTCATATAATCAACCATGTTCTAAGTGTTTTCACATGTGGATGAGGGTCACCTGAAAGGTGCCAGTTTGTTAACTTCCAAAGGGCATTCATTTTTGTTGACTACCACCACCTTAAACACTTGTTTGCCACAGTTTCTCCAAAAGGACTCCAGTGTTTTAGAAATTACCTTTGCGACAGGCCAACAAGAGCTAATGTCTACCTTTCTCCAGGACAAGAATACCAAACAATGACCTCTCTCAAGGGCTGTTTTAGAAACACTTTTGTTATTATTGTCGCTGATATATCTAATATCGGTTCCATCAATTTCGACCTCACCCAATAAGTTGTCAATATTTTAATTTTACCCCAACGTAAAAGATGACATAACATTCAAAAATGCCACAAAATTCAAAAATATGTTCATAAATTATTCTATCAATTCAAAAAAAAAAAATATGCTCACTGCAAAATTTCACAAAGAAAATGCATTGTGGGTTTATGTCAAGAGTAGGTAAGTCGCTTCCCATTTCCATACATAATCCCTTAAGCAAACAAATGTTAAATCTAATTCCTTGAGTACATAGGGTCAATCTAGACTATGCAGAGACAGTCCAGGCCTGCTTCTTAACTTTATCCCAGATACTGACAGAATTGTTCATAAAACCATTATCCCTTTTGGACTATGCTGCAACATTTTAAACTTACTTGCCTAGTACTCAAGATCTTGTATTGCCCAGCAACTTCTTATTCTTTAAATGGAACATACATTTTCTTCTCTCACTTTATATACGTATAATGCAAATCTCCTCATAATATGTTGATCTGTTTTCTTAGCATATACCAGCTGCCTTCAATGTGCGAGTGTTGCAAATTCTCACTAGCTTTCAGTAACCGACGGACTCCATTGTTCTTACCTTCACTTACCAAAAGTCCCTTGTTGGGATCTACTGTCCACTCTTCGAAATTCAAGACTGAAACCTTTAACTACCTGTAGACTGTTGACTGCTAACTCATTGATATTAAGTTGACCTATATTTGCAATTTCTACTAGTGGAATCATTCATTAAAAAAATATGTGGCGTTTTAGAGTCCTGATGTGTAGAATGCCTTTCTACCTCATGAAAGAAATGTCATGCAATCACCCTCATTTAAGTCACAGCACAGGGACTGTATGCAGTATCTTACTACTTACAAATGCTCAAATAATGGACCAATTAGTCCCTCTTGGAATACTACAAATTCCATTCGTTTCTACAGCATTTCTTCTCTTTAGTATGGCCATGAATGTGGCTGTTAATTTCAGTTTATTTAAAATACAAATTTTAGTACTGACTTTCTTCATAATGCTGCTCTAATCAGATAGTTACATACGAGGAAGACTGTGTGCATATATGTTTGTCTAGAATTTCCAGTCATGTGTCTTGCTATATATTTATTTGCGTTGTGTCTATAGCTCTTGCCACTCCTGGATAGGTATACTACATTGTTTGTTATCTTCACATGTATACCCTTTAGGCTTGCATTAGTGTAGTAATCTACATTCATGTGTGTTCGCAATGACTCTAATTGACTTATTGACTGCTGGTTTATGGCAACTCTACTGCTTGCATTATGCTTGGAAGTCTTCGAGATGCCTGTGGATGTTTACTGAATTTGTGTATCCTCACCAATTTGCATTTCATTCTCCTAATCCAGTTTGCATGCTGTTACTTGTTCTGTTGCTTTCTGTACATTATACGTTCCTTAACTTTTTCATTTTATGTACTGCATGGTTATTACCTGCAAAGCTTTACTGTGGTATTAATTAGTGGTATTTGTTGAGACTGCTGCTAACTGAACCGTACATGCCATGTGTGCTAATTTCACTTGTTGCCTCTCATTTCTTCTTCATCCATTTAATGTTTACATTTTTCAACCTTGAATCGCTGTGCATCCAACTAAAGGTCAGATCGCCATACACTATGCTACAGACTGCTATTGTTTTTCACCTTTAACATCTTCCTCCACTCTTTTATTCTAGAACCTGTATGGTTCCTGCTCTGCCTTTCTCTTTTGTCTTTTTTGCCACATTAAGTAGTTTGCTAAACCTTTTAACTCAATAGTATCTTAAAGAAAATGAAATACATACTTCTTCTGTAACATATCAGGTCTATCAGTCTCATGGCCAAAATTTTAATACATTCATTTCCTATGTACTTAAGACCAGGTAGATCACAACAACAAATCAGAACAAAATAAACCCTTATTGTTTTGTCTTATCTTTTATTACTTATATTTATTATTTGTTCCTGTACGCTGTGTTTCATCTGTGTACCTGTATGAATCATACATTACTTTTTATGAGAATATGTTAACACACACACTCTGAAACCTCACTTACAAGTGATTCTACCAGAAATATCGGTAAGCCTAGACTGAATGCAATCCCATATGAAGTACATGTGCAGACATTATTTTCCAACACATATTGGCACTCTGTGAGACAAAGTAAACATATTTACTTGATTTTCTTGACAAAGCAAAGCTTGAACTGGTAGCATTTCTAAATGAGATACATGGTAGCAAATGAACTGCAGAGGTAACAACATAAGCATTGCATAAATTATTTCAGCTTTTATTTAAGGGTTTCCTCATGCCTAATTGTAACATTACTGATCTTGCAGCAAGACAAATAAAAACTCTCTCAATGTCTGCATCAAGTTAATGTTTCAGTTAAACCTAAAATGGTAAGTTGTAAGCTAGTATCTCCCTAAATGCAACTACATTAGACAATTTGACACACTGAATGCATGTAATGGTACAAATTTATAATTAAACTTTTCTCAGAGTACTGCTAATCCAACATCTGAAAAAAAATCAAAGTAGAGTCCTATCCATAACTCTCAGCTATATATGTTTCTGTCTCATATTTTTGATCTGTTTCTCATAAAATTGGTGTTTTGCTGGCAAATCACTCAGGATTGAAGTCAGTCCTAGCTATGCTATTGTTATTGTTTCATCTCCAACAGATAAACCATAGTGAAAAACATATCTTCATTCCCTCACAGTCTCTCATGCTCATGCACACACACAGACACACACACGCACACACACACACACACACACACGCACACACACGCACACACACATAAACACTGTCTAAGTCTTTGTAAAATTTGCTTTTACACACACACGCTGTAAAAACCCCTCCTAGGGTTTCAAATACTGCCTTATATCAAACCCATCCCCAAGATCTTAATATTATGACGCTGCACCAGCCCCTCCTTCATTGCCATTCACCCTTCACTTCAAGCCATGCTTCCCAGTCCGTCCAATATGCCTCATTATGCCTCATCCCTTTCTTCCCTAACTCCCTCTTGGTTACATGGCTTTCACTGAAGCTGTTTCTTTGGAAAGGGATTCAGTGAATCCCATTACTCAAAATTGTGTTAGTTACTTATCATGGCATTACTGTTTTGAGATCAGAGAACATCGGGGTGAGGACGTTTTCCACTTTCTCGAAAGCTGGGCAATCTCAAAGTTAGTCTATTTATAGAGGGGGTGAGAGAGGTCAAGGGGCCTTGCCCCCTGCAAAAATGTATATAGTTGTTTTACTCATAAACATCAACATTTCCCAGTTTCATATTTATTTAACTGATATTTTTTGATATGATGTTAGTAATTCTGATGAGTTACTATGTATCCACTCCTGTAGACTCCTATTCTTTATAAAGCATGCCTAAATTTCTCTCTTTTGGATTCATTCCATTCTCATTTTCCAGCATTACACTGTCTTTCTTCATCCATTGCACAACAATTTGTAGCCGAAATATGTTTTTCTAAGTCTGGAGTTCCTCTTCATCCCTAACCCCAAACATTCATCCATTCCACGCCATACTTTTCATTCGCTATATTATACTCCTGCCTCATATGCCAGAGATCAGTACCCTCACATCCGTAACTCTGGCAACGTATCACCATTCTTCTTCTTTAAACTCATCCCCCCGATATAATAAATTACCTGTGCTAATTATGCCTCACCCCCCAATATAATAAACTACCTGTGCTGATTATGCCTCACCCCCCCGATATAATAAACTACCTGTGCTGATTATGCCTCACCCCCTCCGATATAATAAACTACCTGTGCTGATTATGCCTCACCCCCCGATATAATAAACTACCTGTGCTGATTATGCCTCACCCCCCCGATATAATAAACTACCTGTGCTGATTATGCCTCACTCCCCTGATATAATAAACTACCTGTGCTGATTATGCATATACAGATCTTCTTTAGACCCCTTCACCTCAAAATTTCTAACCCTCTGTAAGTTGTCACTACTTTTCACAGCTCCATTGGGTTGTGTAGCAGAAAGAAAAGCCCCTGGAAGAATGACAGTACAACAGCAAACCAGGTCTGCACCAGCAGCATGATACTGTGTGTTTGTGTGTGCACTCATGCATGCTTTTGTGTGTGTGTGTGTGTGTGTGTGTGTGTGTGTGTGTGTGTGTGTGTGTGTGTGTGTGTGTGTGTATGCATGTGTGTCTGGAGGATGGCTTTGGCAAACTGGGCATGCAGTATTCCACTGGCAGCTTTATTACAGCTACAAAGTAGGTAGCTCAGTGCTTTCTGCAAAGTTATTAGACCCCCACAACCATACTGTAACACAGAGTCAGACACCAGCTGCAACACAGATTATCCCGGTCTGTCAGATGCATTAGAAGTGCTATACACGCTGAGTTGCAAATATGTATATATTTTGCATACCACTAGTAGGTTTGGTGTACAGCAACATATTGGTTATGTAGCCTTTTTGCTTTGTTGTTTTTGCATTAAATGTGAGCTTTTTCCCTGTCTTTTGTATGAAATGGCCCTAGGTATTTTTATCTTGTCTATAAAACCTGCCCCTAGTTAGGATAGCAAAGGCTGAAGATGTTAAAATACAGTGTATTATTTTCAGAAGGCAGTTCAGTCCTTGAAGTGTTACTTTAATGACCACATGGGGAAGCTATGAGGTATTTGTGTGGATTTGTGATTTTCTGAAGTGGTACTGGAAGGGAGTTCCACTGTTTGGCTGCACATCAGGGTTAAATAGCATAACTGTGAGAGCTGGGGGAAGTGATTTGCTGTTGAGATGAATTTGTTGAAGAATTGTAATTCACCAGTTAACCAAAGGAAGGAATGTGCACAGAAGGCAGTGATGAGAAGGTATAATTTAACTGGTATTCACAGAAGAGCAGTAAGCATTTAACTGAATATTTTTGATAGACTTGACACAGGTCACTTCATTTAATAAAGTTCTTATTTATTTATTTGAAATTTGTTTACCAGGAAAGTCCGATTGGACCAGAAAGTGCCCATTTTCAGTCGAGGCACAGGGAGAATAGTTCCACAATTATAATCTTTCAAAAATCAAGTACAGATATTTTAAATCACAAACTATCATGTTACACTACAAAACACAATAGTTAAAAAATGTGGTAATGAAAAAAACATAGAACATATATTTCATTGTACAGTGCAATGAAAAAATGAAAGATAACAAAGGAAAGAGACAAAATGGTATTCACACACAAATTCCAGAAGAACTAAAGCCTGGTCTAGTAATATCTCTGACTAGGTTGTAACAAATTATGAAAGGCTGGAACAGACCGTGAAGACTGGAGGACAGTATATAGGATTCTGGGTAAAAATAAGACAAAAGCAGAGCACTGTGGGCTGACTAGCTTGACTTCAGTGGCACAAAAAATGATAGACTTACCAAAAAAGAAAACAAATGTTTTGTTTTAGAAGGCAGTGAGGCACTCTACTGAAGTCCGTACAGAATGACAGTTTAAAGGTCATCTCAACATTCTTTCACAATGGATAGTCAAAGTAATAGGTAACACAGATTCCATAGTGCAATAATTCATCCTGATTGGTGAGGCTTTGCCAGGGGTAGGCATACATACGACACTTTAAAAACAGCTCCAATTTTAACAAAGTATAATTTTGCAAGAGAAGGCTTGCATCACATTTTCAGTGAAGATGCTTTTAGATACATAGTTCGGTGAAGCAATATTCTGACGTGAGGCATACAGTCAGAAGAGAAAGACAATTGCTTATAGGTAATGAGTCTTTTTCACAGTCATCATTTCATATGCACATATTGCCTACATTTAAAGTGGCAGAATAAAATAAAATCAGAATTTATTCATGAGTGGAATAAGCTGAAAACAGTGTGACCCAGAAGGAGGTAGCTGAAGCATTAGATAGGACAGATAGTTAAGTTATGCAGGTTAATACATTATCTAATAGTGAATCCTATAGGTATACTATGTTTTGACTCACCTTTAATTCATTTACTGCTAAATAACCTCTTACACATGTAACTAACTTTTTAGATGTAGACTATAGAACGAAAGAAAGCCCTCCGTGTGGTTCCCATAAGTCTTTTGTACAAAGTAGCAGCAAATCCATCACACCTGACAGGACATCCTTGTTTTTGTTGACCAGAGTTCTTGTTGGTTTTGATTCAGTTATGCTGCACTGCAAGTACAGACCAACCATGCAAACTTATGAACATGCAGCAGTGCCAGAAGAAGTAATTTAACAACCAACTGAGACTGCCTGAATGGTGCAACAACTCTCATGTCCAGAATAACATTGACATTCTAATTTTTACCCTCTGGGGCAAGTATTAAACCTCCACCTCCCCTTAGAATATCATCACTCCATTTCTGGACTATAAGAAAAGTACAGTTGCATTTTCAGGAGCATAAGACATTTTAGTACTGTCACCCAGTTATTAAGGCTCCCAATAGGCCTTCATCCATACATCTGCATAATCAGGCTGGAGTCTTCATGTCAGTAACATGCAGACAGAACCTAGAGCTGAGTTCATCTCTCATAAAATGGACATTATGGAGACCTAGGAATTGAATATTTTGTGGAACGGACAACAGCCTCCACTTACTGACCTTTGTTGCTCTGAAATTGCTCCTATCTGGAGTACTATGTTTATCCTGTTCATTAACACCTGCTGAAGCTAACATATTAGTCTGTCATTACTGCTAACTCCATCACTACCTGCACAAGCCTGTTATATAGCTTTGTCATGAGTTTACTACTTAAGTCCCCAGGGTGAGACTGAATTTAGTCATTTGTGACCAGTGCTCTGCCCTCAATAAAATTTTACATAAATAAATAAAACATTTAGAGCTCATATTAACTGTGTTTACCCATTTCAAAGATGTCTGTCATCTAGTTATAGGATCTCAGTAACTTGCTAAGGCATGAATTTCTTTCCCAGAGTCAAGGAGCACCTCCTGTTTGAATTTCCATTTCTTGAAGGCCTCTGGCAACTACTGTCACTAAAGATTCTCTCACTTATCCAAAAGCGTTAGCTTGTGGCTGATTACAATATAACTACATGGGATATGTGTGACTCATAGCTTTCAACCTCTTAGAGCAAGAAATCTGGACAAAACCATAAATAATGGGGAGACAAAGGCCCAAAAATAGGGACACTTTTTAAATATTGCTGTTAAAAACTTAGAAAGTTGATAGAATAAGAGGTTTTGCATTAGCAAGAATTTTCTGAAGGACATGAAGTCTGAAACTCAAATGTATGTCATTATTTTCTGACTTCAGTATTTAATGATTTGCCAGAAAACCACAATTTTATGAAAAAATGTCCAAAAAATATGAGCTAACAATCTGGCCATTCTGCAAAAGTCTGTATAGTTGAGAGGTGTGTGTGTGTGTGTGTGTGTGTGTGTGTGTGTGTGTGTGTGTGTGTGTGTGTGTGTGTGTGTGTGTGTGTGAGAACAAGTATGTTGGTATACATGCAAATGTGCTAGAGAAGTCTCACAACCATGGCAAAGTGAAAGCATGATGCTAATCATCTTCAAATCTGCAGCACTTTATTGGGTAGAGATAACTTGTACACTAAGTAAATCACACAGCCCTTTTTTATTTTACTGCATCTACCTTTAATTAAACTCAATAATTTTCTCTCGCTTGTTTTCTCTATACTATCCATGAACGCAATGAATTTAAATATTACTTGGCAGAAATATCACCTACAATGTATAGCATGTCCTTCTGAAAGCCAACAACATTTTTGTTATGAGGCATACATACCTTTCAAGTATACCTCATTAAGAGGAATATATCTCGTCCAAGGTCTTAAAAATTCATGTTCCTCAAAGTTCCCCATTGAAATGGTGTGTAACACTTCAGTGTTAGGAATCTTTTAACTGATATCCACGGTAAATAGAAGTGAATCATATTAGTTTAGTTCATTAAAGGATCTTTTGTATAAGTAAAGCCAGCTTCTTTTAACCATCCTATGACATTCTCAGTTGAAGTTGTTAGTAAGCTGTTAGTATGTGTTCCACATTTTGCCCATTTGCTCCACATTATGAGTGTTAGTGTTCCTCATTTTGGAGATGGAAGGCTGAGAGCTATGGAGGCATAGATAACTGGATCAGAGTCTCTTTTCATAGTATTTCCTTCATATAATTCCAGGAGTCAGATTCCATATGGTCTGGTGCATTGAAGCAGAGACTTCTGCATAGAATCAATGATTGGACTAAGCTAAAAGACACACCCCCAGCATAGTAATGAGATGGGGAGGAGCATACCCAAGGGTCTCTAACATTAGAAGTTACAGCGTCAGTACTTTTCACATCCTAAGCTGCCATCATTGTTTGGAAGTGTGCACTGTGAACGTGACTCAAAATCTGTGTCTATACCATGCTGTGTTAATACATTATCAAATACTTAATAAACAGATTGTTTGCTTTTTATGTGGTCACTATCCTAAATCCCTGAAGGATACAAGTAAGGGGCCCAGCATACAATGAAAAGCTATTGTGAATAGGCACAAGTACCTCACTATCATAGGTGATTACTGGGCTAGTGACCCAAAGGTCTTTATAAGCCTAGCTGTGTGTACCTAGCTGGTAGCCTATTCCAGAGGAGTGGCAACCTCTGAGAGACATATCTGTCTCTCAAGCAGGTCCTATTTATGTCACAGGCCAGGATAAGGTCCCTGGAGTGGATGACCCTTGTCTCATTTGACTTGCGGATGTGCAGCATTTCCATTAGGTTTGGATCCAAGATTGCTCTGTCAGCCAAGCACAAGTCTCCTCTAAGTAGTCTGTATGCTAATGAGTACAGTGATTTCAGTCTGTCAATGTAGGATGTGCTAGATACCCTGAATTTTCTTGGATAGAAATCTCTGAGGTCTCTCAAGTTGCTGCACATACTTGGTAAAGTAGATACCAAAGGGACCATTGTACTCAATTATTGGCCTGATGAGGGTAGAGTACAATGGTGTTATGACCTCTTTTGCTCTTGAGGCAATGCCTTTGTTAATGAGGTGTGTGATGCAGAATGCCTTCATTACCACCAAAGACACATGGTGGTCAAAGGTTAGGCTACACTCAACTTGTGTTCCCAAGTCTCTCACTACTGAGTTGTTACTTAAGGTATTATCATTTATATGATAGTCTGCAGGGATATTTTTTTTTACCTAAGGGGATGATAATGCATTTTTTTGCATTGAGTTTCAGTCCATGGCTTTGGCACCAATCATTGGTTTCTTTATGTCCCTCTTGAAGTATACTGACATTGTTTTTGGGATTCAATGATTGTACCTAATTTGCAGTCATCAGTAAATTTAGTCAACCACAGCCCTTCTGTTTTGGCCTGAATGTCTGAGACGTATATTCCAAACAATAGGGGGCCAGCACTGACCCCTGTGGAACCCCAATGGTGACAGGTCTGCTAGTTGAGGTAAAGTCTCCAACTTTGACTGAATGCGATCTGTCGGTGAGCCAGTTAGAAACCAACCTGACAACATAAGTGTTGATATTCATCTGGGACAGTTTATCAATGATGCCTGAATGTGGGATTGTATCAAAAGCCTTGGCTAAGTCAAGGTAGGCTGTATGCACAGATTTGCCTTTGTCCATAACTCTTGTGATGTTTTTGAAGAAGTCCACCAGGTTTAACAGGCATGATCTACCTTTGACAAAACCAAACTGTATCAGATCAAGTGTTTGGAGATCTCCTATATCCTTGTTTATAAGGTCCATGATGATTCATTCCATGGCCTTACAGATAAGGCTGATTACACTTATGGGTCTGCAGTTCTCAGGGTCTGTTTCTGTACCCCATTATGAGAGGGATGGCAGTTGCTGTTTTTCATTTAGCAGGGACAAAGCCAGTACTCAGGCTGTGGTCGAAGAGAGTACCTAATGGATTTGCTAACTCATGGTTTAGACCATTTAAGACACAACTTGGGATGCCATCCAGTCCCATAGAGGCTGTGTTTTTGGCCTTGTTGAGAGCATTAATAACATGCTCTTTGGAGATGCAAGGTGGGGGAGATGTACAGGCAATACTTTCTGTAATGTTTGGAGGGGATGGGAGGGGTGAAATTTTCACCAAACCTGTCAGCAAATAGGTTAGCTATTTTTGAAGGATCAGTGTCCGTGAAGCCGTCCACAGCTGGTCTAACACACATCTGGATCCTATCTTTCAGGTTACAGATATAGCTGAAGAATGCCTTATGGTTATAATTAGCTATGGTTGCTATTTTTTTCCAAAATTGCCCTTAGAGGATTTTATAAGTTGTCTTATTTGTTTGTTCAGTTAGAGGAGGGTTTTCTTACAGTGCTGGGACCACACTTTTTTTATTCTTAGACAGCAACTTCTTCCTGTTGTTGTATAACTTATTGATGCTAGATGTCCACCAGGGAGGCTTGCTTTTTTCTTGAGGATCTTGTTTTGATCTCATCAGGTACAGCTGTGTGAATACATTTGTTTACATGTTTGTACAAGGCATGTGTTTATACCTTAGTATAGTTGTCAATGCCATCTGTGGGAACAGGAGCTTAGAAATTATTTATGCCATCCCTTAGGAGGGAATAATTAGCTTTGGTGAAATATTTTAGCCTGATTTCACATAAGAATGATTAAGGTGTTATAGCTACTTCAAATGTGACTGATTTGTGATCAGATGTATCCAGTGAGGGTCCTATAATTTTGGTGGTGCAATGGTCACCCATGTTGGTGAGGACCAAGTCGAGAATATTTGAGCCCCTTATGGGGTTGTATACTATTTGTTCCAGGGCATTAGTGTTAAAGTCCAGGAATCTTTGTGGGAACATGCTGTTACTCATATAAGTTTCCTAGTCAATGGAGGAATAGTTGAAATTGCCCGTGACTAGAATGTTTGGTTGTAATGTGATTGACTTGAGTAGGACCAGATAAATAGCGTGGGTATCTTGATTCATTGAAGGGGGTCTATAGCTAATGATGACTTGAATGAGGAGTCTTACCCACAGTTAGTTGAACTTGGAGTTACTCCATGGAGTTTTCCTGTCTAACCGGTCTAAAGGTGCATTTATCTTTGATGAAGACAGATACTCCATCTCCTTTGGTTCTCAGACGTTTATTTTGTGGTCTGAAAGTGTGGAAGGCAGTGTAGCCTTGCAAGGTTGGGGTACTCTCTGCAGCCCTGAATCAAGTTTCTGTCACTGCACAAATGTCAACATTCTCCAGAGAGAGAGGAGTGCTTCCAGAGAATGCAGTTTCTGATTTAAACTCCTAGCGTTTAGCAGCGTGACCTTTCATTTATTTGTAAATGATATTTTCATGTAAGGAATTTTGTTCTTGAGACCTTTCCTAAAAAAGGCACTATGGGGGAGGCAAGTGCCTTAGCCAGAAACCGAAAGCCTAGTAGGTGACAGGTGAAGACCATCTCTGGCAAAGCATCGTGGTCTATCACCACATCATACCTGGCTGACAGGAACTGGATCGCCTTAGAATAACACCACAAACTAAGCCAATTGTTGAAGTCAATCATTGTTTCTTTATATTGTAGTATCATCCTAGGTGACAGTAGAATGCTGCTCAAGGCTAGGGAGATACCTGCCTGGGACACGTATTCATAGATCTCAATCGTGTCTCTCTTCATGTAGTCCAGTGAAGTACTTCTCAATTCATTCACACCAAGATGAGTCATGACGGTGTCATAATGGTACTTTTTGAGAGACTTGAGTGTATCTGTGATCTGACAGATCTTGGCACCCGATAGACAGCTGAATCTAACTTTCTCCTTGTCCAGCCTGGTGAGTGGAACATATGGAGTCACCTATGACTAAAAAATTTGGTTTAGACGTGCTTTGGCTTAGGGGCTTATTTGATGAGACACTGGTGTTTATGGTTTTATGTATATTGAGTGCTGTAGTTGCTGTATTAGGTGTAGTATGTTTGTGTTTGGAAGGTTCATAGGTTAGTACTAGGCCAACTGCCCTTGTGGGCCATTTTAAGCCTAGCCAATTGCCCCCCTGTGAGAATCAAACTCTGTGCCTTATGTCTGTAAGGCAAATAACTTAACCACTACTCCAACCTCCCAACCCCTGTCTGGTGTTTAGGTAAGTTTCTGGTGAGTACCTCCATGTATGATGGTTTATGTGTTGAGTGCATGGTTTGCGTAGGAGGTGTAGTATTCAAGCTGACAACCTGTTCAATGTTACTGTTCTGTTCACAAGAGAGCAAGGATTCCAGATTCTTAGTCTAGATGCAACTCTCACAAATTGTACTCGGGTGATTTAGATGTAGTGGTTTTTCAGTGTACAAGAGGCAGTTGCTATACTGCCTCAGGATAGCCATGTCAATCAGGCTGGTAGGAGAAATGGAGAGAAACTGACCATCCATAATGCTAGGTTAAATCCTGTTTTCACAGTAAGGAGAGAAGGGGTGTGGTATAACTGGGTGCTCTAAACAGGGTCTATACCAATGGGGTGCTTTATAAAGGGTCTATATTAGTGGGGTTTCTCTAAATTGTATGAGGCTATTGTAGACATGTTGACTTTTAGACTTTTTAAGAGGAAAAAGCGCAACTGAGATGCTCTCTGAACAGCTAAGTGCAATTTAGGACTTCTAGGCCGGATCACGGGCAGCTACTAAGAGAAAATGTATCTACTGAATTTTTGCATCTATAACCACCAATGGTGGAGGGATTGTGTTGGAGAACAGAATTAAAAAATAAACGTAGCTACAAATTCATAACAAAAGAAATCATTCCTCCAACTCTCACAGCGCTGCTCTCTACTCCTGCTATGTAGCTAAGGTGAGAAATTCCATTTCACTACCACTTTGAAAAATCAAAACTCTACATCAATTGAAATATAAAATAAAAAAAAGCATCTCAAGGCACACTGTTATCACTGTTCATCTTAACCAGGATAATACCTCTCCCCTTCCCTCCATGTCTGTAATCAACTCCACACTGTAATATATTCATACTATTCTGTCCCAGAAGTAATTTCAAATGTTACCTTAATAAACCAATTCCTCTATTTTGCCTTCTTTGCTTCAATAATAATCTCCTTCCTATATTATATTGCAACTTCTGAGATAACTTTCTCTCCTCAGCTATCTTCCTTAGTCATTCCTACTGTAGAATGCCTTTGTCTGTCTCATGACTACCAGAATACTAAGTTTGTTTTCACTGCTTAAACTGTACATTTCAATTAATAGATTATCTCTGATATAGAAATATGTAATGCAATTGTGCAGCTTTTCTCCCTGAGCCTTCACTGTAAAGGGACTATACCCAGTCAATCTGTCCTAGCTGACAAATGCAATAAATAAACAAATTACAGACATATAGTTGACAGATGTGGCCAGTGGTATCAAGGGGCACTGTTTAAAGGTAAGGGAGAAAAATAATACTGGTACAGCAAACATAACATAACTATCAGGGGCAAGATGGTGAAATATGCTGTGCAGTGTAGAATACATAAGGGGAGGCCGTACTCTGTGGCAGGGAGCAACTGAAATGAACATTGGTACATTGGACAACGTATGGTATTGTTGACATGGATTGTGGTGGATGTTTACATAAGAAAGGGATAAGTATTTCACAATAAAGGGACAGGAAGGAGCATGGAGCATGGTTAACTACAGAACCACAAACTACATGGACATACGCTCATCGTTTTTTTTTTTTGAAGATGACAGGTACAGCCATCCATAAACCCATGGACATTCAGCTGAAGTAGACACATATTATCTGAGGGCCCTAGCCGTATCCAGCCAAACAAGGATGTGACTTTCTAAACTGCTGGACTGGGACTGGATTCTTATATCCTTAGCAACCTACTGTGGCTGCCAAAATAACATTTTTATGAAAGACAAGCCCCGCCAATTTATAACCAGCCCATAGTTTTAGGTTTGTGAATCCTCCATTTCTTACAATATCAGGTGCAGTCATAGTTCTGCCCACATAGGATTGTACATTTCCTTATTGATATATCGTAAGTGAGATAATATGGAAGCCTTCTGTCAGAATCACTTGTGTTGGATTGTGGCTTGGAAGCTCAAGGTAGTGCCTAATCCTGAGTTCAAACTGTTTTTGAATTCTGCCAGCAAATTGCTCATGGATTTATTATTATTCATTTTAATGTAGATATTCGAGCAGCTGCCCTAAACACAAGTGACCATTCATCTGTACCACTCTAAACACAAGTTCAAACAAGTAGACTACAGAAGTCTAATACTAACAAATCAAGACATAATTTATCATCTTCTACTGTTAGAAATATAAACTTAATAAAAGAGCAACATAAGTGAAACATTACCATGCTGATATACAGAACACCATTACAATAAGACAAGGGTGTACATTTGCAATTACAGCTTCCTAGTATTTCAGCAAAATAAAGTCTCACCCAGTAACTGTACTTACAATGTTCAAAACCTTATTTATTTATTTATTTATTTACTTATGTACTTATGAACTAAAAGGCTATTTGTTTACTAGTTAGGTGGACTGGTCACACTGACCCTTTTTCAGCCATGATCTAGGCTCATTGAGCAGATTACATACACAAATAGAAGATTTGAGATAGAAAATAGACAAGTGGATATAAAGACATTATAAATTAACCAAAGCTATGGTTATTAAGACATATATACCACATATAATATGGGCAGCCATGGTGGTGCAGTGGTAAGCATTGCTGCCTCACTACAAGAGGTTTTCCGGTTTGATCCTCAGCTGGGGTGCCTTCTGTGCAGAGTCTGCATGTCCTCCCTGTGGTAGTGTGGGTTTCCTCCGGGTGCTCCAGTTTCCTCCCACATCGCAAAGACATGCTGTAGGTGGATTGGACACTCTAAATTGGCCCTAGGTGTGGTTGTGTGCATGTGTGTGCCTTCTGTGGAAGGTTGGACACCGGGCTGGCAACTCAACACTGTAAAACTCCACTGCCAATCATGAGCGGACAGGAGATCCGCTGTGGTGACCCCTAACCGGGAAAAGCTGAAAGAAGAAGAAGATATACCACATATAATATAAGTCACATCAGTTGTACAGTAACACAGAGCAAAGCAATCACATTGCAAACAATTCTAATAGAGATATGTATATACTTTTTATGTATTTATTTTATTTTATTTGACATTTGTTTACCAGGAAAGTCCGACTGGACACAGGTCCATTTACAGTGGGGGCCCTGGGAGAAAAGCTCCACAGAAAAAGAACAGACAATTAAACTATCACATAAGAACAAAACAGTAAATACAAATACACTGTAGGTATATTAAAAACTATAAGCAAGAGAGAAATAATTGAACAAAAATGCATCAACCATCTTTAACATAGGATAATAGAGTTAAATACTTGCATGGAGGAAAAGAAAAACAACTTATTTACATCAAAACATCAAGAGTAAAAAATGACAGCAAATAATAGCAATTCCTTTTAGACAGTGCCGCAGAGTGAGCTGAGTTTGGCAATAGGTTAGATGTCTGAGTCTTATTTGTTAATCGGGTGAGATGCAAGAGAATAGCCAGATATTTATCAGATGAGTTTTGAGTGAGATTTTAAACTGGGTGATAGTGGGGATAGATGATATACAGTATATATAAACATTATATGTAAAATATAGATAGAGGTTATGAGTGTCTTGTCTGAAGAGAAACTGAGTTATTTGAATTATTAACCATTATCTCAACGGTAGCGTTGTTGCCTCACAACAAGAGGTTCTCCCGTTCGATTCTCGGCTGGAGTGCAGGGAGTGCCTTCTGTGTGGAGTCCGCATGTCCTCCTCATGATTGGGTGGGCATTTGAAAGACATGCGTAAATGGAAGTGCCTTCGTTGAAGGTTGAACGTCCAGCTGGCATCTTGGCGTTCATGAAAATATACTGCCAATCATTAGCGGACCGGAGTTCCGCTGTGGCGACCCCTAACTGGGAAAAAGCGAAAGATAACAACAACATCTCTAAAGCAAATGCATTCATGTTTATTTGGGAGTGCTCTCACAGCATTTTTTGAATTATTTTATAGTAGAGAGTGTTTTAATTTCATTAAGAAGATGGGTCCAAGTAGAAAGCTGTAAGTATGCCTACTGCACCAACATCCAGCTTCTGCCACTTGTAAATCAAAGACAAACTTACAACTACACAAAATTTTTCAGTCGGCATGCTCATATTATAGTTTAAATAAAAAATAGATATGCAGACTAATTAAAAGTGTAGTCAGTTTCAGCTTAAAGTAGTCTTCTATCTAAACCAATACCCTGACCATTTTGTCAGCATTTATCATATCTCATTTTTCTTAAACTACGAAATATAATAAGCCAGTCAACAGTGAAATATGAATTTAAAGTTAATTACCTTCAAAATGCAATTTTAAAACCTGGCAGTTATCTTTTAATTTGTACAATTTGCTAATTGTCTTCAGTGCCACATCACAGTTTGCACAAATGAGCTCATTAGCAAAAATGGAAAGCTGAACAGACTACCATACAGGCTTGTCTACGGGGGGGTTTACCTTAGCATAGAGCTGCACTTGCACAGTTAAATTCATTTAGCTTCTAATATGTATTGACAAATACACACACACACACACACACACACACACACACACACACACACATATATATATATAGATATAGATATATATATAGTGTGTATAGCCACAGAGAGAAATAGTGAAGCATGTTTTTCTATTTGGTGGAGTGGAGTCCTCCTGCAGTGCCATGCTAGATTTAACACAAATGCAGTGTAAGCACTCCCCCTACTGGCATTACTCAGCTATAGTCAATAAGAAACATGAGCCCAGCCTATATCCAGGCTGAGAAGATAAAGAATATATTGTCAAGAGATGAATATTTCTATAAACGAAAGAACTGTTCTCTGCCCAGCATTTTCAGTAGCATTACAGCTTCTCAGTCTTCATGTGTAGTGTGCAGTGTCACACTTACCTTAATTTTATTGAATGCTACATGTACGTATCTATAGAAAAGTAACATGCCAACACTTGTATCATTCCAGAAAAATTAAGTCATCTGAATGAAGCCACTAAAATGAAGCAACCTCTATTAAAATAAATACATTCAAACTATGAAAATGAGTCATTTGTTATTCATTTGCTTACTTGTTTGTTTATTTATTTTGCACTTACCAATCTTTTTTTTTACTTTATTCCATCTGAAATAAAATTGTAGTTCTCATATATTTATTATTTGTAGCAACTTTTACAATGTCAGGACTAGGGGTTGGATAACTAAATTCCAAAGGCTATATAATGAATATTTGATAGTAGTGAGGTTTGACACTTCATTCAACCTACTGACTTTAGGATACAAGATACAGTAAATATAATTTCTTTATGATAAATTAATACCTGGCACTTACTTAAATAAAATTCTACACGTAGTCAAAGTATAGAAATGCATAATCTTCTGAATTAAGGGTCTGTCCAGGAGCACTGGATAAACTGGTTAGCTATCTAGTGGTCCAAGTTAAGGCACTTTTTTGTGATATTTCTGAAAAATTAGAATGCTTGTGGCTGTTTACAGTGTTGAAATGCAGATCTCTTACTGCAAATATACTGTGCCCAATAAGCTAATGAAAATAGTTGCTACTGGACAGTAGTAATTCACCTGTTTTCTGATTATGGAATAGAGAGAGAAAAACTGCAAATACATTTTACATCTTGGAATGGATCTGGTGTTGCTAAACAGGAGTAAAGTTATATGTATTTATCCATTGTCTAGAATACTTTGGATCATTCACAGGGCACATTCTCGCAGCAGTGAGCAGAATGCACATTAAGGGCAAAACAAGTTTCATCTCCTTGTTCAATGTTGCCACCATTGGTGTTTTTTTCAGAAACTTAATGCATTTTCCAGAGGTTGAGGTGCCCGCCCTGAATATTTACCCTCTAGAGATTTACAGGCTGACTTTCACAACCTTAATAAGATCCCCTGTAATTGGATCATGCAGTGGGGTGGCGGGATGATCCTCTTGCTCCGTCTCTTTAGTAGCACACATACATTCACAAAGCTCTTGCCCACATGCTACCAGCTTTGTACCTCTACTGGTCTCTGTGAGGGAAACATTTCTGTATGCCCCCCACACATCCTTCCCAGATGCAGGTAAGCTTGACCTCATCATTTCTCTCTTTCTTCCTCATCACTTCTCTCTTTCTTCCTCATCACTTCACTAGTCATGGGCCATTAATAATTCCCTTAATCTAATCCACAGAACCAGTTCAATGTATAATTATCACATGGATTAGTTTATATTAATGATACATAGCCCATACCCTATCACAAGGGATCATTTACATTTGAAATCACTTGTCATCTGGGACTTAGTCTACAAGATTCAGTGGGATGTACATCATTTAGAGAATTCAGCGTATAACTAAACATAGTTAGTTCATCACTAACCCACTGCTGGTTCAAACCTAGGATCAATTATGTAATTAAAAGCTAAGAACATCTCTTATAATATGATAGTTGATCTAATGTTAAACGTTTTTAGGTATCTCTGGGATGTGGTGGTGTATTTTTGGATTTTACTGCAATACTATACTAAAAAAATGGATGCTATTCGCTAAGAAAGTCTTCCTGAAAAACAGATACAGACAGATTGTGTGTGATGCTATAATCCAATCCAGAACATTCTTTCTGCTCATATTTCTATTAGCTCTAATAGGTGAAGAGGGAGGATGAGGGACCATTTGATGATCATATAATCCATAACTGGTTTCTCTGCAGGTATTGATAGCTCTCCTTCCTGCAGCTCCACAGGGGTTACTTTGAACTTGTATGTCAGTCAATTTTATGTGAATAATACCTAATGTGTAGATATTCTGCCAAGTGAGACTCTGTGTTTAAGGAGCGGTAACTCTGATTTGTAATCAGAGGTGTTCAGATTTTAACATCAATTGCTGTTCTATCTGCTATTCTATCTTATTCCAGCATCTAGACACTGTAAAACAATTCCAGTACATCCACCCTTCCTGCCGAGACTAACAAGCCATTCTCTGGCACCCCAGGGTAGCAATTTCTTCACCACTAAGGACAATAAGAGCAGGATCCTAGCCCAGACATTGCATCTCTGGCTGCATTCAGACCTGTAAGCTAAAATCTTTATGGCTTAAACTAAGTAATTTAAATTCAAGCTATTTTTCTTAAGGTTAGTTGGGCTGAGCTTAACCCCTTCCCTTATAGCATCCTCTGTTAACATATATACATTTCATCAGTTACAATACAGTCTGACATGCATGTATATTTCTTTTGTGTCCAACAGGACCCACTGTTGATACATTTTTAACACAAGCAACTTTACAAATACATTTTTAACACAAGCATCTGTACAAATTAGTTTAATATTCTAATGACATATAATTCTTTACAAAACTCCAGCTATCTGTGCTGGCATATGTACACATGCACCTCTCTCTGGCATAGCTAGCACTATCTCACATCATCACAACCCCAACTCAAGAAAAAAAAAATAAAACTAAACAAAGTTCTTGTGTAGCCTGAAACTATACTACAAATGTACCCACTGATTTGCTACAGTTAATCACTGTGGCTTCATAAATGCAATGCCAGGACTCCACTACTTATGACTCTGATCCATGTCACCTTCCCTCTTCATTGTTTAGGACCAAGTCCAGAATTTGTCATTTCTGGTGTTCTCATGCATCCGTTGGTTGAACACCTTATGGTAGTCAGCTCCTACTCCCTCTCCTCACTGGCACTCCAAATCTGTCTGCTCCTGGAACATGCCAATCCTCCATGAGTATTACTTTCTTCTTCATACCCCATCCTTTTACTTTCTCCTTCAGCCTGTCATCATCCAATTTTGCTATGTCTAGATAATGATACACTATATCAATCCAGCACCCCATATCTCATTACCTTAACTTAACTTCTGATCCTGGTTGCACTTTGTCTCAGTTCCTCGTTTGGTGTTCTTCCTCCTTTCTCACCTCCCATCTGCCTTCCATTATGAAGAATGGAACACCAGCCCCATCTCTCCTTTCTCTGTGTTTCTGCAAGATCAGCCAATAACTAACCACCTCCATATCTCAAAAAAAACAGCAAAGGTTCCAAGCACAGCTTAGCTCAAAATATTTAATTGATACAGAAAATACACTGGGTAAGCGCTTTCACGGACCAAAGCTCCGCTTCATCAGACCATAATAGAGCATGTCAGCAGTTACTCAACATTTAAACCTGTTTCATCCAATACAAATCAGGCTTGAAAGTGATGTAATATTTAGCATCAATAAATACAACTGTACAAAAAACATATATATAAAACTTGTGGATACTGATATGCTTGGACTGATAGACAAGAATAAATATAACAATCTTATTTATAAAAAAGCATGCTTACATATTTAGATAAAAACTAAAAAATCCTAATAAAAAAGTGTTTAACTACAAAGCATCTAATTCAGCCTAGTTAAAACCTAGTAATGCTTCAAGGGTCTAGCTCTCAAAAATGGTTTAAGCGAAACTCTGCTGTTTAAACCAGGATACCTATCAGATTGTAGTTTAAGTATCCACTTCTGCTCAACAGATTCAGTTCTATTATTGAGGTCTCCCCCTCTAACATTGACATGTAAAATTTCTACAACAAAAAACTTAAACCTATGTTCACAGCCTTCCTTCATCACATGCATAGCTAAGGCATTAGACTCTTTAGAGTTCTTGATGTCACGAAGATGCTCTAAAATCCTATCTTTAAAGGGTCTGTTCATTTTGCCAATATAATATGCGTAGCATGTTGTACAAAAACTAAAATACACTAGATTCATGGTATGGCAGTCAGCATAAAAATCAATATTAATAACAAAACCTAGCTGTGGGTGTGTAAAATTACCTCCTGAATAGATATACGCACAAGCTGTACATCCTCTACATGTGAACGTACCCACTCTTTCAGACTGCACATGGGTACTGTGTTTCAGGGGTCTATGACATAATTGTTTCTTCAAAGATCTGTTATTTCTAAACGTAAAATCAGGTTTATTATTGATCACACCTCGTAACTCGGGTACTGTTAATAAAATGTCCCAATTTGTCTTAATAACATCACATACCATATTAATATTGCTGGCAAATGTCAAAGGCATTATCAGTTTAGTACCAACAGTATTATTTGTGGACCCACCATCATCCATCAGATTAGAAGTCTGACCAAACTCTGTCCTAGAGTCAGTGCTAAAGAATGGTCTACACCTACCCATCCTCTCCTTTCAGGCTTCAGAAATCTGTGCGTCTATGGTGTCACACTTGTAACCCCTACTTAAGAACACTTCTTTCAACGAAGCTAGGGCAATATTCAAATCAGTTTCTTTATTATGAACATGCATAATGTGATAAACTTGCCCCTTAAGGACATTCAATTTTGTATGGTTCGGATGCATACTGTTGTTGTGCAAGATACTGATTTTTCTAACACTTTTCCTGTAAACACTGGTTGTAACAGTGTCTAGCATATCTCTATTGATCTGCACATCTAGAAAGTCTATCTTGGTAGCTGAATATTTGTGGGTAAACTTTAGAAAATCATTTGTACTATTAATGTACTGAATAAACTCCAACAGTAAATGCTCTGTCCCTTTCCAAAGGGAAAAAAATATTGTCCACAAACCGTACATACCAACCAACTGAGGACCTATATCTGTCGTTTGTAAGTACGTGTTGAGTCTCCCTTCCTACCAGAGCCAGGTTGGCATAGCTATTTGCACAGGCTGTGCCCATAGCCACACCACCCTTCTGCAAGTAATGTACTTCATTGAAAATGAACACATTGTTCTCCAGAATGATTTCCAAAAGACTGCATATCAGTCTACCCTTGTCATTAGATACATTGTGTGTGTGTAATAGAGATCTAACACTCTCTATTCCCCATTCATTGGGCATCACAGTAAAGAGTGAAGCAATGTCTAGTGTAACAAAGAAACACGTACCATTAATGTTACCAAGTTGGCTAGACAGCTGAGCGAGAAAATCTTTTGTATCCTTTAAAACAGTTTCACACTTATTCAAGACAGTACGTAGATTTTTCTCCACAAAAATAGACAACGGTTCTGTAAGCCAACCCCCTTCTGGACACAATAGGTCTCATAGGTGGTCTATAAAGATTTTTGTGTATCTTGGGGAGGCCATATAGCATAGGGGTGATGGGATTCTTGACTTTAAAATACTCAAACAATGGCTCTGTTATTAAACCAGTAATCAATAGATCGAATATTAAAAACTCAACTTTCTCTATTTCACCTGTCAAAGTAAACAACGGTATGGGAACATAGGTGTCCGTGTCTATTAATAATTCCATCATCAATGAGATATACAAACATTTGTCCAACACAACTATGGCTCCACCTTTATCCGCTGGTCTTACTTCAACACTATTTAAACATTTCAACTCAGATACAGCCTGCCTCTCATCAGTAGTCAAGTTAAAAAACAATCATTTTGTTTGTCTAAAAATTTTTGTCTAAGTTGCCTCTCACAGACCTCTGTAAACAAATCAATAGTAGAGTTGGGGGGGGTACAAATACATTAGGTTTCTTAAAAACATTGTCACTACAAACAGCATCCTTAAACATTGTTTTCAAAGTTAAAGTCCTGCCAAACATGTGTAAATCTTGTAGGACATCAGTTAAAACTGCCGACTGTGCTGGTACAAAGTCAAGCCTCTATTGAGAACTGCAGTCTGTGTCTCAGTTAACATAATAGATGAAATGTTGTATACTGTTTGGTTCTTTTCACTGTCCTTGCTGTGTCATCCTCACTCTGAATCCGTCTTATCCTGGGATTCTGAAACCGATTCCTCGATCTTCCTCATATCCTTAGTGGTCCTTTTAGTAAAAAAGAATTAGAGCCACCTGCTGAATCCATCGGCGTTGTTGCTTGAGCTGCTGATACAAGTAAAAGTGAAACATCATGCACTCCACTTAAAATTTTCGGTTTTACAGGAGCGCTACTCTTGGGGATGACTGTAGCGTTGCTACTAGCAGCATCCATACTGTTAAATTCAACTCCAATGATACTCAATCGAGTCAAAGAAGTTTTAGATAGCTCCGGTTGCTTCTGTGCATCTGCTCTATGAGGCTCAGCGTAACGTGTGCACTCTGAATGCCTCCCACTTCCTGTTTGGTTTAGAAACGCTGTATTCTTGTATTCTGTGACGGACCATCTCTAGACCAAGAAAAAATGTCACCTCTTTCAAAATCTAGTTTATATCGCTGAAGTTTCCTGGTTTTAACATTGGACAGCCTCTTATCATAAGAGGAGATGTTTTCAAATAAATTGTCCATCTTGTCAGTTAGAACATCCATCAGATACATTTCATATATCTTATTTTGTAGTGCTTCTATCCGTTCACATAAATCCACATCTTCGGGTCTGAAAAACTCAATCAACAGCTGCATATATCTGGCACTACATTCCAAGTTCAGCACTTGCCAGCATCTCAATAGTTCAGGATATGTAGATCCGTATGTTGGCATTGTTGAGACTCTCAGCCCTCTAGGTACAATCTGAAGGTTTAGAGAAGCCTCTAAACGATACCTTTGCCACTGCAAGCATTTATACTTATATAATGCATTTTCTAGCAAATGATAGTCAGCATAAAAGGCTTCTCTAATGCTGGCATCTGGCACAGGATAGTTGGTAGTCAAAATGATAGTTCCATTCAATAAAGAGTTGCTGCGTTCCTCTAGAAAAGCACTCAATCGGTGTTGAGTAGGACTCTCTCTCAAAACATTAATTGAATTCTCAGGTACGAGACTGTTGCCTTCAGCCATGCTCAAAAGTGAGTAAAAACCAAAATGTAACTACAAACAAACCTCACTTTCGACACAGGAACTAACTGTGAAAAAGTAGTAAATATAAATAAAACAGCAAAGGTTCCAAGCATGGCTTAGCTCAAAATATTTAATTGATACAGAAAATACACAGGGTAAATGCTTTCACGGACCAAAGCTCTGCTTCATCAGACCATAACAGAGCATGTCAGCAGTTACTCAACATTTAAACCTGTTTCATCCAATACAAATTAGGCTTGAAAGTGATGTAATATTTAGTATTAATAAATACAACTGTACAAAAAACATATATATAAAACTTGTGGATACTGATATGCTTGGACTGATAGACGAGAATAAATATAACAATCTTATTTATAAAAAAGCGGCACGTAAAAATCAACTACCAATCATTAGCGGAGCGGAGTTCCGCTGTGGCGACCCCTAACTGGGAAAAGCCGAAAGACACAAACAAACACATTTATGAAAAAGCATGCTTACATATTTAGATAAAAATTAAAAAATCCTAATAAAAAGTGTTTAACTACAAAGCATCTAATTCAACCTAGTTAAAACCTACTAATGCTTCAAGGGTCTAGCTCTTAAAAATGGTAGGTAGGATGGGAGACACAACACGTAATTACAAACGACAGATATAGCTCCTCAGTTGGTTAGTATGTACGGTTTGTGGACGATATTTTTTTGCTTTGGAAAGGGAAAGAGCATTTACTGTTGGAGTTTATTCAGTACATTAATAGTACAAATGATTTTCTAATGTTTACCCACAAATATTCAGCTACCAAGATAGACTTTCTAGATGTGCAGATCAATAGAGATATGCTAGACACTGTTACAACCAGTGTTTACAGGAAAAGTGTTAGAAAAAACAGTATCTTGCACAACAACAGTATGCATCTGAACCATACAAAATTGAATGTCTTTAAGGGGCAAGTTTATCGCATTATGCGTCTTCACAATAAAGAAACTGATAAGAATATTGCCCTATCTGCATTGAAAGAAGAGTTCTTAAGTAGGGGTTACAAGTGTGACACCATAGACGTACAGATTTCTGAAGCCTGGAAGGAGAGGATGGGTAGGTGTAGACCATTCTTTAGCACTGGCTCTAGGACAGAGTTTGGTCAGACTTCTAATCTGATGGATGATGGTGGGTCCACAAATAATACTGTTGGTACTAAACTGAGAATGCCTTTGATATTTGCCAGCAATATTAATATGGTATGTGATGTCATTAAGACATATTGGGACATTTTATTAACAGTATGCGAGTTACGAGGTGTGATCAATAATAATCCGGATTTTATGTTTAGAAATAACAGATCTTTGAAGAAACAATTATGTTATAGACCCCTGAAACACAGTACCCATGTGCAGTCTGAAAGAGTGGGTACGTTCACATGTAGAAGATGTACAGCTTGTGCGTATATCTATTCAGGAGGTAATTTTACACACCCACAGCTAGGTTTTGTTATTAATATTGATTTTTATGCTGACTGCCATACCAAGAATCTAGTGTATTTTAGTTTTTGTACAACATGCTACGCATATTATATTGGCAAAATGAACAGACCCTTTAAAGATAGGGTTTTAGAGCATCTTCGTGACATCAAGAACTCTAAAGAGTCTAATGCCTTAGCTATGCATGTGATGAAGGAAGGCTGTGAACATAGGTTTAAGTTTTTTGTTGTAGAAATTTTACATGTCAATGTTAGAGGGGGAGACCTCAATAATAGAACTGAATCTGTTGAGCAGAAGTGGATACTTAAACTACAGTCTGATAGGTATCCTGGTTTAAACAGCAGAGTTTCGCTTAAACCATTTTTAAGAGCTAGACCCTTGAAGCATTAGCAGTTTTTAACTAGGATGAATTAGATGCTTTGTAGTTAAACACTTTTTTATTAGGATTTTTTAGTTTTTATCTAAATATGTAAGCATGCTTTTTTATAAATAAGATTGTTATATTTATTCTCATCTATCAGTCCAAGCATATCAGTATCCACAAGTTTTATATATATGTTTTTTGTACAGTTGTATTTATTAATGCTAAATATTACATCACTTTCAAGCCTGATTTGTATTGGATGAAACAGGTTTAAATGTTGAGTAACTGCTGACATGCTCTGTTATGGTCTGATGAAGCGGAGCTTTGGTCCGTGAAAGTGCTTACCCAGTGTATTTTCTGTATCAGTTAAATATTTTGAGCTAAGCTGTGCTTGGAACTTTTGCTGTTTTTTTTTTATATTTACTACCTTTTCACAGTTGGTTCCGGTGTCAAAAGTGAGGTTTGTTTGTAGTTACACCTCCATATCTCATCCACACTTGTCATTGGCTAGGTTTTTGTGATTCTGGCAGTGTCCACCCTCTCTCATGAATGACTGCTTATAGTTCCCTTCATCTTTCCACCCAAACTACTTCTATTGTAGAATACATTTATCTGCAGTATGAGCCACCCTTGTTTATCCCTTTGCTATATTCTGTATCTTTTTTTAACTTCTGTCTACCACTTAACCACCCACTACTCTCTTCAGCTTCTGTCACTGTCCCTTGCTACTTATATTTTAGGTTAATAGTACACTTATTCAGGTGTAGCTTTCCAACCCAGCAGGAAGAACATCTGTCCCTTCTGGTGTAAGATACAATCTGTCCCTTGCAGAATTCTCCTCTTATCAGTCTTGTGCCTCCCATGCCTACTGCTGCAGCTACTCAGTATGCTCTATAATCTGGTCTTTACTTACTGTTATGGCCAGTGGTGCAGGTAACACATCAAAATACTACCTCCACCCCCCCTTCTACTGGTTTCTAGTGGTCACCTCCCTGGCCTTGCTTGGGGCCATTTCAGCTGTTTTTATTGACAGATCAGGGGTACCTACATGCACCCCATTGTATTCACCCTTCCATCATCAAGGCTACTTTGTTTACTTTCTGTTGTGTTTTACTCAGTAAAAGCACCAAGACTAATTTCACTGAAATCTGTGCTCTTGTCTACACTCTTATCCCTTTTTTGATTTCTCCAAGTATTTTGGGTTTATAATACCATGACGGGAATGGACCCCATTCCTAAGTCAGAGTATGATTAAAGTTCATGAAATTAGTATTATTTCACTCTTTGATGTTAGCCAAAAGTGCTCTTCGCAGTACCCGCAATGTGCCCAGCAATGACTCCTATTGCAATTCATATGGAGTTACATGAATTCGTAACATATCTAAATATGATTGTAAATTCTTTTTTATAAGACCAGTTGCTCCTACTACTATTGGAACTGTCTGGGTATCTTTCTTCCACATGTTTCTCGTTTCTGCCTGCAGATCAAAGTATTTTATGACTTTGTGTCTGTCTGTATGCAAGACACTATAGTCACTAGGTGTGGCAATTTCAATGATCAATGCTACTTTTGTCTTCTTTTTTTGGATCAGTATGTCCTGTTTTCTAGCATCTATCTTTTGGACTGTTCATATTGGGTGATCCCATGTGATGTAAACTTCATCATTTTCTATGATTCTCTGTGGCTCATGTTTCCAATGTTTTTTAGCCACTTCAATACCATAATGTTTGCACAATCTCCAGTGCAACAATCTCGCCACATTATTATGCCTTTCAGTATACAGTTCCTCTGCCATTAGAGCATTGCAACCAGCAATAAGGTAACTGTTTCCAACTCAGTTCCACAAAACCTACATATGTCTGTTTCTCCCACATGTTCAATGGACTTAGTAAAACAGCGTGTACACAGCCCACTATCTTGGGCTGCCAATATTAACCTTTCATTTCTTGATGTAAATTCACCTCTCCTTAACCATTCCTGCATTTGTTCTTGATCAGCATGAGGCTCTTCCAGACATTTTTTATACTTGCAAATATATTCATGTTTTTTCTACATTTCTTGCCTGCTCATCTGATCATTCACCTTATATTCTTTCTCTTCATTTTTAGCAAATTCAGTTGCTGCCTGGTTTTTATCCACTTCTGGTTTGATTTCCATTCCTGCTTGACATCGATATGCTTCTGCTAAAGTAAGCAGAGATGTCATCTTAGATTTATTCTCCTCATGCTTCAAAACTTTCACCACATTTGGATCTTGTGAGGTCAGTAGATATGTGTGGAGTTCCACTATTGCAGATCTATACATGTAATCAATTTCAAGGAGGCCTATCCCTCCTTCAGAACGGGGGATATATAATCTTGGTACACACTGATTTTTATAAATCATTTGGTGAGCATGAAGCATCCTTCTTGTTTTGATATCCAATCTACCCAACACTTTTTGGGGCCAGTCAATCACTCCAAAACTATAAGTTAGGACAGGAAGAGCAACTTGATTTATAGCTTGGATCTTGTTCCTAGGTCAGTGCTGTTTTCAGGATTAATTTAAGTCTTCTAAATTACTCCTTACTAAGCCTTATTCTCATTTGTTCATGTTTTATTGCTGATCCTTCATCAATTCCCAAGTATTTATACACCCCCTCTTGCTCAACTTCTTTTATATCACATTCTTGTCCCAAACTGATGTTTTCCTGGTGCTGCAATTTTCTTTTTTAAAGGTTGCTTTTGCACATTTATTAAGACCAAATGACATTCTGATATCATCTGAAAAAGTTTTGACAACCTGCAGCTGTACTTTCAGTTCCTCATCTGATGAGCTATACAATTTTAGATCATCAACAAAGAGAAGATGAGAAGTCATTAAACTTTGTTGTTTTCTAGAAGCCAAATTGTAGCCATGGCCTAGGCTGTTAAGTAAGCAGCTTAATGGGTTAATGGCAAGGCAGAATAACAAGGGTGACAGAGAGTCGCCCTGGAATATCCCCCTTTGAATTTTTATCCCTGGGATAATCTGTCCTTTATCATGGCTTAATTGCAAAGTGGTCTGAAACTGTTTCATGGTTACTGTAATGTAATCAATCAATGTAGGGTGCATCTTATACATTTTTAAGCACTCTTTTATCCATGAATGTGGGATACTATCAAATGCTTTTTTGCAGTCAATCCATGCCATACTTCGGTTCTTCCCTTTCTTACAATTCTCCACTATAACTTTGTTTAACAACAAATGGTCCTTTGTTCGATATGACTTTCTTTTATTGCCCTTTTGTTCTACTGCCATAATTGAGTTTTCTTCTAAATGACTATAAACTCTGTCAGCGTCAGTTCCCGTGTATAGTTTGGTATGTTGTCGGAAGACAAGTTATTGGTCTATAATTTTTAGGGTAGCTTGCAGGTTCACTCTTAAGTAAGAGCATTGTTTTTCCTGTTGTTAACCAGTGCAGTGTGTGTGTTCGGGGTGCATATATAAATAGTTCTTACTCATGGCTAAATCATCGTGCAAAGAAGTTAATACTTTAAGCCAAAAGTTAGGTACTCCATCTGGGCCTGGGGTTTTCCATTTAGAGGCTTTTCTCATCTTTATTTCAATCTCTCTAGTTGTTATTTCATCCCATTTCATATCCTGTACCTTTAAACTTCTTATTCTTTCTTTTACTTCTTCTATCCATTTAGCATCTTTGTTATGTTCCACAGGATCTTCATAGATACTTCTCCAAAATGTATCTACTTCCTATTTTTTTGGCGGTCTATCTGTTCCTTTTATCTTATTTCCCAGTTCTCTATAAAACTTTTTTGGGTCATCAATAATTTGTTTATTTTGTGTTTTTCCCTTATATTTATCTTCGTATCTTCTAAGTCTTTCCGCCTGTTTTGTAATTTTTAGTTTGTTATCTCCAATAGTGCATAATAGATCCTGGCCAGTTCTAATACCATGCATTGCTTTTATCACATCTATCTTTTTTAATATTTTCATTGATCTGTTCCCACTTCTATAATCTTCTAACAATGATACTTCTTGTCTTAGCTGCTTTATAGTTTTCTCTGTTCGATATTTCCATGATGGTATTCGCTGTTGCCCCCTCTTTTCCCTCGCTACCCTATGTTAGGATTTTATCAGTTATTACTTTAACAGCACAGTAATATATTCGGTTTACTTCTGTTGTATCGCATGGATCTCTATGGACAGTCCTAATTACTGTGTTCATTTGCTTCATCAAGCTTCTGACTTTGGGGGTTTTATTAACCTTCTGCAGTCTATTTCTCTCATTGATCTTGATATATCTAGCTTTGTCTATTAAATCAAACAACTCTTCTCTTAACTCCTTTTCTTCCATACTGAGGGTACATCCCTTGTTTTCCATTTCCTGTGGGCATTCTATAGAAATTTCTATAGCATCTTCCTGTGGCACATTCTCTTCAATTTCATCCTGTGTCTTCTGTTGTTCTGTCATATGGGAACTCACTGCCACTCCTCAACATTGACTGCATCAGAGTTTCCACAGTTTCCTGTTTCTTTCCTTGCTGTCTAGCTTCAAGTGAATGTTTATACTGGTTTCTTGTGGAAAGCTCCAAAATATCTTGATATGGCACCTGTCCAGTTACTTCCTGTTCCACTGGTTTCCCCTTAATTTGGATATCTATTGCTCTATCCTGTTGTGGTGCTTTCTGCATTTGATTTTCTACACTGAATCCTTCTCTTTGCAGCTGTTCCATTACTTCAGTTTCTATTTCTTTGACTTCTACCATTACTAATCTCTTTTTCTACTTTTCCTCTTAGTCTTCTTATTTTTTGTATTGTGAAGTTTTCCATATCCGGATTCCTTTCCCTGTATTTTTCTTCAAATATCTGTGGTGCTGCTCTTTTTGTATTAGTTAGTTTTGCTTTCTCCTTTGCATAAATATTACACCATATTAAATCTCTTTTCCTTTCCCCTGTCCATATTTCTTCTTCTCATGTCTCCTGGTCTTCTTGTTTTTCCTTATTCTGGGGACTCACTCAATCATGCTGTGATGTAGTCTGTTTTAGACCTTCTTCATTAAATCCTTCACTTCGCAGGCACTCCATAACTTCAGCGTCTATTTCTTTAACCTTTAATTTACTAATCGTCTTTTCTACATTATGTTTTTGTGTTATTAATCTTTTTATTGTGAAATTTTCCATATCTGGATGCCTTTGCCTGTGTTTCTCTTTGAATACTTTTGAGACTGCCTTCTCTATATTAGTTAACTTAGCTTTCTCCTTTGCATAAATATTGCACTATATCAAATCTCTCTTTCTTTCGCATGTCCATATCTCTTTTTTAGCTTTTTCAAATATCTCTAAGTTTTGTTGTTTATATTTTTCCACTTCCTCAAAGGCTTCTTTTTCCAAAGAGATCAAAGTTTCTTGATCTATATACTGTTTTTCAAAAATCTGTAGTATTAATGAACACAAATTTTTATCTGAAACTTCTGACAGTTTTCCCTGTGAAAGTATTTTTCTTTCCTCTAATTTCTCTCTTAATTGTTTTGTATATCTTGTATCCAGAAATTCTAGGCTTCTTGCATAATAATAACAATACATAATTTCTTTCTTATTCTCTATAGTCCACTGTATCATCTTTATGGCTCTTTTTTGGCCAATCAATTTTGTCCTTTTTGTGGACTGGTGCTTCCTTCTACAACAGGTGGGGCCATCCTCCTCCTGAGCCTGGCCCCACTGTAGGAATATTTCCACATTTTGAGGATTCTACGCTGTCATTTTTTCCAGTCCTGGCACCAGTGCGCCTACCAGGATTGGGCACTTTTTTATCCTGGGTCTTGTGCCCCCAGTTATCTTTTTTCATTTTTGATTTACTTCTGACTATGATGTATGCTATATAAATACAGTCTATATATCAGTATCGCCTTGGTGAGATTTTGTGAAAAAGAGGGTCCACCTCGCGAAGGTACTCACCAAGACTTGAGGATGAATTTAATTTCAGCACTACTACACTCCTTTGCTTGCTGACTTTTCATCTCTCCATCAGGATCCCCTCTTATCCCCTTTGTGACTGAGTTGCTAATCATCCAAACCCTCTTCTCTTTCTCCACACTTCACTTTCCTGTGCAAGTGCAGTCCTCTGCAAACTAACTGCACTTTTGTGGTCTCTAGACAGTTCAGGTTCTAATTAAATGAAGCCTGGTACATCCCGGACATATATTTTGCATACATTTTTGTGCACCTACTTTTTATTTTGGTTCTGTTTTGGTTTTTATCTTTCCCCATAATACTTCCCACCAATTTAGTCCTTGAATCCCAACATTATTACACAATCAGAACCTAAGGAGAAAGCTGTAATGTGATTGCCTTTGTGGCCCCTGGCATAGATGAGTGAGATTCACGAAGGATTAATTTATTTACTCAGTTGGCATCTACATACATTTAAAAATGCTCATAATGATACCTGTCTAGCTACCCATGCTTACAATTCACATCTGACTAATATAGTGACCCATGAAAAGTTGCAATACAGAGTTTACAAGGTGGGTAGGGAACAGAAGTAGATTGCATGGTCTTTCATCTATGCCACACACTCACCACATGCATACCCAGGGACAATTTAGATTCACAGATTCACTTACTGCACGCCTTTGGGAGGTGAAGGAAACCAACAAGAGGAAGATATCAAGACTCTGCACAAAAAGCACCCCATCTGGGAACTGGACCAAAGAACTACCTGCTGTGAGGTGACATTTTTACACACTGGGTCACTATGCAACTCATCTTCCTATGCATAACATTCATTTATGTAATAAATTATATATGTGTATAGCTAGAGCAAAAACTCTGAACACTTGCAATCTGGCAGATAATTCAATTCGTTGAGTGGATGACCATGTTGCTTGTTTTATTAAGTTACATTTGTGTCAGTTCTGGCTATAGTTAACTTTTATCAGTTTGCCCTCAGGTGTTTGACAGTGCCCTGTATAGATGCAGACACCTTGAGTTGAAATTTATCCTGTAAAAGCACCCTTGAAATTCTACCAATATCTAGTTGCCCACAAGGCAACTACTTTGCAGTGACACACCTGCCCATGGAGTTACAAACCACATACTCCTGACATTACTTTATATTCTCATTCCAACTGTCTAATCAATAAAAAGGGTCTGTTGCCATGGATATCAAATTTCCCACTGTCTCGATTACCAACTTGGTGGATATGGGCATTCTGAGGCAATGTTGAAATTGCCTCATGTTTACTGACGACCAGTTACTTCTCAAACAAACTGATATGGCATGTGAGAGATGTATTTACTCAATGTCACTGGAGGCAAAGCTGTCACATTAAAACACTCCTAATGTCAATAAGATCGTCAGTAGACACACACTGCATGCGTCCACACAATTCAAAGCACTCACATAGACCCACATATGCTGAGGCACTTAAAAGTAACCTTCTTAATATCAAAGACCTCCTAAACGAAGCACATATAACAAATGCCTTTAGTCCCAAATGCAGTCTTTCAAAACAACACCCACATCAACACATGCAGCCACATCTCATGGAGCATCTATTTCTAAGCCCTTAAAGCCACCACACAATCTATCATTCTGGGCATTGGAGAATCCATTGTGAGACACACTGATGTCTCTCTCACCAGTCTGAGTAAGGAGAATGTCAGGTCAGTTGCTTTTCAGAGGCCAGGATCTACCACATTACATGCACTCGGGTCACTGGACCACCAGTATGACTGAGTCATAGCCCATATGGGTGTAAATGACCTGAGACATACCTTCATAGACTAAATGAAGTGAGACATCATAGACCTGTTGGAATATGTGTTCCAGGCTTGTATGAGCCTAGCACTGAGCAGCATTTTACCTTCTCCAAGGATGATACCACAATACAAACAAAAGATGATTGACCTTAATAATTGGTTTAGTTTCTTCTGTTTTTCTAAGGGTGTGCAATATTTGTCAGCATGGAAGGAGATGGTTAACAGACCACACTGCTTTGCCATGGATGGCCTGCACCTCTCACTTCTAGGCTTTTGAATATTGGCTAAAACATTGTTGTCCCCCACAATGCCTCTTTTAGGCAATGCAAAACTGAAAGTACTTCTGACATAGCAAATCAAAGCCAAGAAAATCTAAAGGTGTTACTGCTCAGTGCTAGGAATCTAAACAAAAAACTCCATTCCTTTCAAGCTCTCCTCACCCTAGAAAATACTAAATCTGTGTGGTCACTGAGACCTGGTTTAAAGCCATGGAGAGCACAACAGCAGCGCAAGGCTATAATGCCTTCCACACACTTAGACCAGCTCCTACGCAGACAGGGACTAAAGGTGGAGGTGTCTTGTTTACATCAAAATATAGCTTAAGGCTGGTCAAACAAGACAATGCACTTGAGCTTCCCCACATTCACATCACCACATACAAAATCCCATACCACTTTCTTGCAAGTTATAGGTCCCCTTCTATGACCAAGGAAATCCATACCATGTATTTAAACTTATTGAAAACACTCACTATCCAACCCAATGCCACATTCATGGCTGACTTTAATTACCTTACTATTAACTTGGAATGCTATATGACATCAAAAGTACAGGCACAGAGATTCCTCGATTTTGTAAACACAAAGTCCCTGGACCAGACTGACAATACACCAACCAGGGTGCAAACATACTGAATCTGGTCCTCACTAATATGGGACAGTGCTGCACACCCCCTAATGTAATGTCTTCTCTGGTAAGGTCAGACCACAAAATGGTCTCCTTTGAAGTAAAAGTAAAACCTGGAACCGCATCTAATACTAGAATATTCAGGAACTACTCAAAGGCTAACGTCCTCCTATTAAGTGATAACCTGCAAAATTTCAAGTGAGTATAAATCCTGAGAACACTGCTGCCTACTTAGAACTGTTCACAGAAACACTGTACAAGAATATTAATAGCTGTATGCAGGTAGCTGTACCCACCTGGAATAAGTACAAAACTAACTAAAAAAAACAAGCCACCCTGGTGGAATCACAGCATCAGAAGGCTATATAACATAAGGAAGAAAATCATGGCAAAAATAAGGAAGTGCAGCACCCAGCAGGATAAAAGCACTCTCAAACTAAACAAACAAGTTAGATGGCAAATAAAGTCTACCAAAGCCAAATTAGAGATTACTTTGGCCTCCCAGGCCAAGGACAACCACACGTTATTCTTTAGCTGTGTCTACAACCTCAAAGGGAAAACACAGTTATGTGCAGAGCTCATTGTTAATGGAGCCACCTATACTGAGCCAGAAGATATAGCAAACCTACTAGCCAACAATAGCAAACCTACTAGCCAACAAATTCACTTCCAAGTTTACCAAACTCTCCCACTCAACCTTCCTTCACCCTCAGGAAATACCATCAAATATAGCTCCCCTACTATCACTAAGGCCAAGGACACTGGATTAATGGTTCCAGACAATATTCCAAGATGCCTTCTAAATAGCATGAGACATGACTTATCTGGCCCTCTGGAATTGCTATTTAACTGTGGCCTCCAAACAGGCTTTGTGCCTCATGACTGGAGAAGAGCTACAGTAATATCTCTGCACAAAGATGTGCTGTCTACACACCCTGGAAAATATAGACTGATAAGTCTCATTAGTCTCACATGCATAGCTTCAATACTCCATCCAGTGGATAGCCAGCTGACTCATAGATAGAACCCAGGAAGTTAGAACTCGGGAGTCCACCTCTATAAAGAGGCCAGTCATAAGCAGAGTCCCTCAGTGATTGGTCCTTTTTAGCATTTACTTTTCTGAAATCAAGGCCAATGTCAATGGCCTCTAGCTGATTAAATTTGTAGATGATTGCAAATTAGGAGCAGTCATACAATCCCCCACTGACACAAATGTTCTCCAAGAGGGGATAACATAGACAAATAACTGATGTCAGAGCCATGGATAAAAACTAAATGCAAGGAAATGCATTACAGTATCCTTTGGGAAGTCATCCACCTCAGTAACTATTATATTGATAACACAACCCCAAAGAGTTGACCCAGTAATCAGGGAATTGGGGACATACATAGATAGTAATCTAGCCTTTGACCATCATGTGTCTACAGTATTGAGGAAATTATTTTATGTTCTGCAACTTATAAACAAGGTATGGCATATAGGTCCAAGGAAGTCATTGTTCCACTATATTCAGCCTTCATATGGCCTGTCATTGAGTACAGTGCCCCTTTGGTATTTACCTAACCAGGCACATTCAACTATTGGAACATCCACAGAGGTCCCTCACTAAAAGAATACAGAACTTAAGTATCATATCCTGTGCAGACCGCCTCAAGACCCTATCCCTGTATTCTGTCTCCTACTGGCTGTTGAAGGGAGATCTATGCCTGGCATATAAGGCATTGTCAGAACCTACCATGATGGATCTCCTGCATATCCATAAAATAGACAGCACTAGAATTACCCTTTCTAAAGACTTAAACCTTACCTGTGATAGAATTAGGACAGGCTGGAGACAGGTATGTATGCCAGAGACTACCCCTTCTCTGGAACAGGGCTCCCCATCCATGTGAAGCAAAGTTCCTCCATAATGCAAATCCAGTGGATTTACAGGGAGCCAAGCAATACTGCTATGCAAGTACATGCAGAGCCATGCATGATAATAAAAACCATAGACTGGCAGATGTGGGATTGTAATCCTAAGACACTGATTGCAGCTAGTGTGTGTTTGTGTTTGTGTTTGTGTGTGTGTGTGTGTGTGTGTGTGTGTGTGTGTGTGTGTGTGTGTGTGTGTGTGTGTGTGTGTGTGTGTGTGTGTGTGTGGTGATGCAGAGTATTTATTAACTGGGTTACAGTCAGAGCAATAATGCCTCCATAGTCAATGTCCTTAATGATATGAACTGCTTAGTGAGAGGGACACTTTTGTCGTTCCCCAGCATGGTGCAGTTAGGGTTCACAGTCCCAGCCTGGAAGAACCTAGACCTTCAGGCTGCTGAGAGAAGGACATCCTCCTTGGCAGCATGTGGATGAATGGGTATCAGAAAGCACAGCCTCTTCTATGGCTATCTGGATGATGGCACCATGTGTTCAATTCTTGCTCAGTACTAATGGGCCCTCTGCAGTGATAAAAAAGAGGCTCAGTACCTATGAGAGTAGGGCTTGATGGTTAACAGGCAGGAAGAAAAATTCAAATAGGAATAATAATAATAATAATAATAATAAAGAATGTTTTGAACAATAAATTTTTACAGAGTATTTGACAATTTGTGACTGGGAATGAAAAGAAGACAGATGAAAAGTAAAGGGCAGAACAAACATTAAGAAATAAGAAATAATGCATCAGACATAAAAAAAAACAGCATTACTTATATCAGGGCTGAAAGATCACCACCACCACCCTCGCCCGTACACACTATAGAGAAAAAGTAGGTAAAGGATAAGTTCTAAAGAGAAAAAGTTCCTACATGGGATTTTAAAATTTATAAATAAGAAAAGGTACCACTGGAGATACAGCATGCTTGGTGGTTTCTAGGTTACTTAACCAGAGAACAGCTGAGAGGACTGCAACTGATATATCATGAGACAAATTAATATGGTAGGATTGGTCTCTGTAATAATTCCTGTACATATATATATATATATATATATATATATATATATATATATATCTTTTTATGCATTTACTTATTCTAAGTTCTTGTGTCTTTCGGCTTTTCCCAGTTAGGGGTCGCCACAGCGGAACTCAGGTCCGCTAATGATTGGCAGTAGATTTTTACGTGCTGGCTTGCCAGGCTTAACGCACAACCTTCAACGAAGGAACGCCCATTCACGCATGTCACCACACAGAAGACGCTCTGAGAATCGAACGGGCAACGTCTAACTGTGAGGCGACAATGCTACCGCAGCACCACCACCACAGTATAAATGCAATTAAGAGTTACCACTGAGTACAAGTTTGTTCATTCCTTTCCTTTCCATTTTTTGGAACTTTTCTCCCCAAGCCTCCACTGAAAATGGTTATGCCCAGTCAGACTTTTCTTGAAACTAAATCCAGATAAGTAAGTCAATTTATAAATAGATAGATAGATAGATAGATAGATAGATAGATAGATAGATAGATAGATGGAGAGATAGATATATGGATAGATAGATAGATAAACAGATATTCAAAGCACTTGAAACTGAATGACATCAACTTACCAATTCTGCCATACAGAGCCTGGGTCACTATTTCTAAGCAGAGAAATAAGGTGGTTGACAGTGGCAAAATTACCACAGCGCTTGGGGTTAGGTTTAATATTCATATTACGATCAGAGTTTGATTTAGGCAAATATTAATTGCTGGTTACTGTTATGGTTATTCTAAGAAGTATGGTTAATGGTCTTCTGATCTGATGATGTTCTTATTGGAACAAAAGTGATCATTAGAATTAATAAAGATGACTTGTAAAACTGTATGTAATGACTAGCTACAAATAAAATAACTGAAAGGATTGCTATGACTCTTTACCTTATCTTCTTTACCCTTTATTTGTATTCTTACCGTTACGATTAGACTTACACTTTGCATAACATTTAGGTTTAGAATTAAAACTGGTTTTGGGGTTTTGACTATGTTTTCAATAAAGTCTACAATAACAGCTGGAATTTAGACCAGAATGAGGGTTACTTTTAATGATAATTATGCCTATAGTTTAAAGTAACACTTTATCTGAGATAGAGTAAGATTTAAAGTTATGGTTTTGTGAGTGAGCAAAGTTACAGTAAGAGTTAAGCGAAGTGTCCGAATAAGAGTTTAGATAATATTTTGTCATATAGGAAACTTTCATACAGTCATTTAAGTTTAAGTTGGGAAACTAAGCTAAATTTAAAATGTATTTAGTGCCTTGATGGGCACATAGAGGGACAAAGCTCTGACTATGGCTCAGGCAATCACAGTTCGATTAAAGCATTCAATACTCAATGGCACAGCAGGGCAGGAAAGGGGACTGAGGGAAGCCCCACTTGGTCTTATGCCGCCAATTCCAGACATAAACATTATTGGAGGATGGGGACAAAGTCAGTGGTCAGAGGCAAGTGTGAGCATGGTTCAGGGAGATGCAGAGGTGGTTAAGTGGACATTGGTAAACCCTGCAGTGATGTAGGTGCTCACATCACTATCCAACAGGAGGGATTAGAGCCATTCATGCAAAATATTGTCATAGTCAGGATGTCAGAGAGAGCACAAACTCCCCAGTGGTTGAGGGGATGGTCACCCCAGTGGCTCCAGACCTAGATGATTTAAAGGATGATTCTTCATTTCTAAGGAATGAATGAGAGGGTTTGCTGATTTGCAGGCAGAGGATGAAAAAGTACATAAAGGAACAAGATTTATGATTCATTTAAAGTATTACATTAGGTTTATAGTTAAGAAACAGAGGTATAATTGAGGGCACGTGTGATGGTAGAGTTGGAATTACAGTTTGGTTTAGCTTTAAGGTTAGAATTAAAGCTAACATTCTGGTTTGTGTTTGTGGTTACACTGGAACTAGAATTAAGTTTTAAAATTGTATTAAGGTCTGAGTTAGGGTTAGGATTTGGGCTTACCTTAAATGTTAAAGTTCTGATACGAAATAGAGTAAGGCTTACAATTAAAGCTGGACATCAGTATTCAGGACAGTATTAACATTAATGGTGTGTTAAGCTCTAAAGTTACTTTTAGAATTAGTTCTTAAATTAAAGAGAAGACAAGTTAAATTTAGCAGTAGAGTTTGGTGTGGGACTATGTTTAAAGTTAGAATTGTCTGTGCTAGAGTTTAGATTTTGTTTATAAATAAACTTAGAAGTAAACTGAGAAGACGGGCTCACATTACTATTTGAATAAAGGCAGTCAGGTATACACTCATATACACTTCTATGCATTGAAGTAAAGCTTAGGTTTAGCCATAAATTAAGTCAGATTTAGTGTTATGCTTTGGGTTTGGCTTGGTTCCTGAATTAGTATGGCATGGAAAGTGGAGTAAGAGCAACAGAGACAATATAGACTACAGCAGAGGTTAATGCTAGAGCTTGCATTATGCCTGGCTTACAGTTAATGTCATGGTTAGCATTAGGGTATGTTTGCATTTAGTGCTTGGGTTCGTGATAAGATGAGGGCTAGGTTAGCCAGTTCAGTGCATTGGAGGCAGGGTATCTGTATCTGCCTACTGTGACTCAGACTTTCCCTGTATTTTTTTTTTTTTTGCCTTTCATTCCTGCTAGCAGTCTTGCCTTAGTCAGCCAAATCATTCTAATATAGGCAAGAGACAGTTGGCATCAGCCATCATCAAAGCAGTAATCAGGAGGTCTGAAATGCCCTATCTCCCCTATCCCTATGGTAGCCTTGATGAATGGGGCTCATGGTACTGACCTTTGAACATATTTAGATTTGCAGATGCCCTTAGTCCCAGCTATAGTGTTATGCAGTTGCTTGGTGAGTTTGTATTCCAGTCTTTATACTGCTTTTGCCATGATACCCAGCATCAAGCCACCTCCCTTGCAGAATAGATGAGCCTATTTTGGCCACTTCCTGACACTTACACAACCAGTTCCTCCAGTGCCTAGGTTACTAGTTGATCCTGAGCCATCTGGGTCCCAGCTGGGACTTTACCTCTTTGTTGTCACATCGCTGGCAGAAATCTATAACCAGGTTTTATTAACATTCACAAGTTCTAAACCATGACAAACACAGAAGGGCAGTGTGGGTGAAAAACTGTTATCCATCTTTGGAGGGAAGGGCTGTGAGACCTTCCACTAATTACGTACATCTGCTGAGAACAAATGAGTCTGCAAAGAGGTTTAAAAAGAGCAACAATTCATACTGGCAAACATCATAACCTGAGCACTTAGGTGAAGATTTGTACACATACTTTACATAACGGATTATAGCTAATTGGAGTGTAGAAACAGAGCCCACAGAGGTGCACATAGTAGGCTAGCTCCATCCTCTATCCCTCCAAACTTGCCTTGCTTCATAATGGGGTACGCATGAGAGAAATGAATGGGTAAAATAATAAGTTCATAGATATAGCAGCTAGAAGCTCAATTTCAACAAAAAGCAAAACCCAAAATTATGAATATACAAAGTCAGATTTATTTATTTGTTTGTTTGTTTGTTGACCAGGGCAGTACACTGCCCTCAATGGACAATTTACAGGTATGATGTCACAAGTTGAAACAATATAACCACACGTGAAGGAGAGAATTATCAAAAATATTTAGGCAGATCTCTATGACATGCATATTAGTGGTTATATTGATAATGCTCTATTAGTTTTATTTCATGTTGAACATCCTGTCATTCTTTTTTTTTATGGACCGCTGAAGATATACAAGGAAGCTTGTAGTCCACCTATGCATCCCATTGTTTCTTCTAGGGAATGGGTTACAGAACCTATATCACTGTACTTAGAGTCTGTCTTGAACAAATATCTAAAATGTGTTAATAGTTATGTTAAAGACAGTGATGACTTTTTAAGCGGTCTAACTAAATGGCAGGCTGAAAATTTGCATAGGCAAGTAAGAATGGTAACGTTGGATATAGAACTGCTTTCATGAAAATACCTAATGATCGATGGTGTTGAGGCCATGAGGCATGTACTGAATATGTATTTGGATTTGACTTGGACTACTATAAATATTAAAGGTGAATTGTCTGCTTTAGTGTTAGAAAATAATGTATTTATGTTCAGTGATAATACTTGCAACAATATGGGGTAGCAAAGGATACATCCATAGTTAATACATATGCAAATTTAGTTTTACCTGTTAGGAAAGTGAGTTTCTCTGTAAAAACGGTGAGTTACACCAGGCCAATATACTGCATTACAAGCATATTGTGGGTGATGTACTTCAGATGAGGGGTGGACCCATGGGGAGCTGGTGGAATTTGTCAAATATTTATCTCTGCTACATGTTTTCTGAGGTTTAAATCGACTATGTCGAAGCAAGATATATCTTTCTTAGATATTCTGTTGACACATAATGACTGTGGCTTTGAAACTTCTGTTTATAGAAAAGATATTAGAAAGGCTGCGTGCCTTCATAGAACTGGTATGCATCCATGGCATATTTTTTCCAAAATAGCACATGGCCAGATGATCAGGACATCTAGAAGGACTACTGATGAAAATGTATATGATAAGGTGATTCAGAGCTTTATAAAGAATTTTAAAGGAAGGGGCTAAAGTATTAATAGATTAGATATGAAAAATCAACTAGATGGACTAAGGACCTCTGCAGTTAAACCTGTATTCAGAGATGTGTATTCTACCAGTGGTTCTGTTAATCCAAATGATGAGACTTTTGATTTATCCATTACAATTACATATTATGCACATATTAAACATGTTTTTATATTTATATAAACTATTGGAATCTTGTAAGATCTTTCAAAGGTTTAATGGAAAAAATCCCTCCCGTGCCTAAATTTACATGCAAAAATTCTTCTGATTTGAGGCATATATTATGCTACAAAGAAAAAAAAAAAACAAAAATTATGATAGGTAATAAAGGTACTAGATCATGCTTTAGTTCTTCATTTCATGACTATATTAGTAGTGATAAGTCATTTGCTCATCCAAATATTGGTAAAATATTTGATTTGAACATATCTGCAGCATGTGAAACAAATAATATTGTATATCTAGCAAGTTGTGTAAAATGCATCTCTTTCTATATTGGTAAAAGCAATAGAAAACTGAAGGATTGTTTATGTGATATACGTAGATATGTTGAAATAAATGCTTGACCTTTTTACGTTTAGTATTTTAGAACTAGTATCTGTTAGCATAAGAGGTGGGGATAAATTTTTGCAGACAGAAAGAAAAGAGTAAAATTGGATTTGTAGATTTCAAGCTGAGTGTCCTCCGAGACTGAATGGAATGTGCAGTTTGAAACCTGTTTTAAAATCTAGATCCATTTAATAGATGTTTCATTGTTCAAACTGATTTTTAAAAGTTGAACATTTTTGGTTTAAGGTTTAGATGTGCTATGTAATCATTGTTGTCATTGGTTAATTCTGGTCATGTGATGCCTAGAGTGACTGTAATAAAAGTTGCTACTCTTACACCCAAACGTTTTAGTACATCTGAGGAAGCACTGTTGTGCGAAAGCTTATATTTATTGAATTAACATCTTGCTCATAGTGTCCTTGAGCAGTGAGTTGTTTGCTACATTAATGTCTTATGCCCAAGTTCGGCCTTTACCCATTTTGTGCTACATGTCTTTGTTGAATTTATACATATAGTTTGGGTAATACAGTCATATCCAATAAGAGTAATACATTGTTAACAATAGCAAAACCATTATAGATACTCCCAAATCCAAAGGCTATATAAATGTTACAATATACAGTAAAAAAAAAATGAAAGCACAAATATTGAAATACACAGTTTAGAGAACAGCTACAGGTACGAATACTTCAATAGATGCTATTTCAATATAATTCTGAAGAAGTTTTGTGTGATAATAAATGAACAAAAGCACTACACTTTTTTGATTTGTTTGCTGGTCTTTCTTTTAAAGTGTTTTTCTTTTGTAGTTGTTTAATTGTTACACTTCAACATTTATTGTGATTAGTTTTTTATTCCTATTTCGATACATGCCTGTAAAATATGTTCTCTGCCTTACTAAAATAATGTACATGAAATAGTGGAATATGTAAGGGAAAAGAGGAGAAGGCAGGAGGAGGCACTGGATCAAAGGTACTATAGAAATGGAGTAGTGTTATTTTATGTAATGTGCCCTGGTTGTGGGCATCTGCATTTTCTTGAGTGACAAATGCATGGTCTGTGCAATGTAGTTTAGTTTTTGGAACTTGTAAAGGTTGAGGGTAGTTTGAGAGAGTTTTCTGAGTTTGTATGAGTAGAGTTTAGTAGTGAGTTTCTCATTTGTAAGTGCCTATTGGTAAAAAGTCTTTAAACCACTTCTGGCATTGTCACTAATGCCAATTTCTGTTAGTTTTTCAAATATCAAAGCATAGCCTGTTAGATCAAAAATGTTTCTGAGGTCTGTGTTCATAGGTTCATAGGTTCATACTAGGCTATCTGCCCTAGGGCATTTATAAGCTTAGCCAGAGTGTGTTTGGCTTTCGCCACCCATTTTAAATGAATTTTGCTATGCCCTTTTTCGAGGTTAGTATACTGTGTCTCTGTCTAACAGTGACACAGAAGTGATACCCGGGGTAAACCTACGATCTCCCATCCACTCATCTAGATTCCTCTTGAAGAGAGTCAATGAGGGACTCTGCCTAACCTGGACTGGGATTTTATTCCAGAGTGAAGGGAGTCTCTTGGTTATGAATCTGTCCCTCCAGCATGTCCTATTTATTTCAGTGCTGAGGTTCAAGTCTCTCGAGTGTGTAGCTCGATGGGATTTGGATTTTCTGAGGTGCAGCATGTCCATTAATTCCGGGTTGGACATGGCTTTATACGTCAGGCACAGATCGTCTCTGAGCAGGTGGTATGCCACTGAGTAGAGCTGGAGTTTCTTTAACCGGGCAGCATATGGCATCTGTTTGAGCCCTTTGATCCTCTTGGTGAGGTACTTTTGGGGTCTTTCCAGTTGCTGCAGGTGTCTGGTAAGGTGCATCCCAAAAAGGGGCATTGTACTCAATTATGGGCCTGATGAGGGATGAGTAAAGAGGCACGATGACCTCCCCTGATCTAGATGTGAATCCCTTCATGATTAGGTGGGCTATATAAAATGTTTTTCTAACCACTTTGGCCACGTGGTTGTCAAATGAGAGACTGCTATCAACTTGGGTCCCCAGGTCCCTAATTACTTCTTCTGTACTTAATGGATTAACACCTATGTGGTAATTTGTGGGCACTTTGTTTTTGCCAAAGGGGATGACTATACACTTTTTGGCAATTAGCTTGAGGAAATGGCTCTGGCACCAGTTGTCTGTTTCTATGAGGCCCTTTTGGAGGATGCTTGTGTCAGCTGTAGAGTCGATTATGGCACCCAGTTTGCAGTCATCTGCGAGCTTGGTCAGCCACAGTCCTTCCGTGTTGGCCTGTACCTCCGAGAAATATATACCGAACAAGAGAGGTCCCAGGACTGAGCCTTGTGGGATGCCACTTGTAACTGGTTTGGAGTCTGACATAGCTCCAGCAATTCTAACCATGTGGGTTCTGTCCTTGAGCCAGTTTGCAACCCATCTAGTGACATAGGGGTTTATATTTAAGCTGGTGAGCTTATCTATAATGCTAGAGTGGGGTATTGTATCGAAAGCTTTTGCAGGTCCAGGCAGGCTGTGTGGACCACCTTCCCTCGTCAATGGCCTTGGTGACTGTTTCAAAGAAATCAACCAGGTTTAAGAGGCAGGATCTGCCCTTAACAAAGCTGAACTGGGTAGGATCCAGTGTCTGTAGGTCCCCAATATCTTTATTTATGATGTCCATGATGATCCTTTCCATAGCTTTGCGGACCAAGCTAGTCAGGCTTATGGGGCGATAGTTTCCAGGATCCGTTGAGGCACCACCTTTGTGGAGATGGACCACTGTTGCTGTACGCCACTCTTTGGGTACATATCCTGTGGTAAGGCTGAGATTGAACAGTAGTTTTATGTTTGGTTTTAGCTCTTCTTGGAGTTCATGTAGAACACAGCCTGGGACACAGTCTGGTCCCATTGATGCTGTGTTTTTTGCTTTGGAGAGGGCGGCTCTTACCTGAGCATCTGAGATGTCAGGGGCAGCACTCTGCTGGGATAGATATTTGCCCTTTGGTGGGGAGGGAAGTTTGCTGAACCTGTCAACTAGGATGTTGGCAATGTCTGTGGGTTTGGTGTATTTTTTGTCATTTTGGACTAATTCTGAGCATATCTGGGAATTCCCACCCAGGTTCCTAACATAACTAAAGAAAGCCTTGTGATTATCCTTAGTGTCCTGTGCAATTTTTCTCTCTAAGCTGGCCTTAGACGATTTTATGAGTGCCCGTAGTTTTTTGCTAATACTGATCAGAGATGCCTTCCCTTGTTGGGATTTTACTCTATCATGTAGTAGCTTCCTCCTTCTATTGTATAGTTTGTTTATGGCTGGGGTCCACCAGACAGGATGTCTGCCTTTGGAGGATTGGGTCTTGGTTTTATTTGGGATTGCATGATCCATGCATTCCTGAAGGTGTTCATAGATGATGCCCCACCACTGGCACAGTAATCAAGGTGCCTCAATGCTCACACTGACACCAGTGGGGAATGTACACACTGGGAGGATGACACGTACATACACAGTAAAGTGCAATTTCCCTTAAGAGCACACAGAGACCACAGTCAGACTAGGGCTGGTTTCTCCCTCTTTCTCCAGATCCCCAGTAAGACTCCCCATTGGCACAGCTATAGGGTTGAGAACTTAGCTGAGTAACCAAGCCAAGACCTTCAGCACCCTCTCTGTCCAACCAGTGCTTCATGACCCTGCCCAAGTAGTTGACAAACACACACTTTGAGGTTTGATTTATACACACACACACACACACACACACACACACACACACACACACACACACACACACCTGGGAAAGGCTGGCACAGGTTTACTAGCTATGCCCATTTCTGCCCAGACTATAAGGCAGTTTTCACTGCCACCAGCCACTACTTATCAGCTACTTTAAGGCCCCTTAACAAACAGTGTCCAATCTTACTGTGTAATGTTACTATTAATACAAATGGTAGTTTGATCAAAAGCAAGGCTATTAGGAGCTGCCTGCGCAGTGTTACCAAATAGATAAGAAAGTAGTCTAAGAACTTAAATATCTCTAGACAGATCAGCCACAACTGAAAGATTTGAATATATTTAATAATAAATAATAAAAGAACAAGAAAATAGTAAACAATCAAAGTTACTTCAGAGTTCAAAATCAGAGAAAATATTTAAAACAACATTGCAAGAAAGACTCAAATAAATAAAGAAAAACATCTAAATTAAGCTCAGCTATATTCCTGACTATATCTAAAAGAATTATACTGTACCCTAGTTAACTTACTATTACAGCAAGGCAAGTGTGGTGAGTGGATGTTCTTGTCAGGTCCAAGCCAAATACTGGAGGACGCACTACCTCTCTCAGAGAGTTCTTAAATTAATATCAAATATTACTGCTGGGATAGCTTGCAGGATGACGTCACTTTTTGTCACCTGACTTTAGTTCCCAAGTTAAACCCCCATTTCATAAAAACTACCAGCATTTGGCATCTCCATGTGAAAACACATAAAAAGGGCCCTTCTTAGATCTTTTGGCAAATGGTGGATGTAGTAAAATAATTTACATTCTTCCACATGTAAAGCCAATGCAAACAATTCTAGTTCTTGATATTTTGTCTGTTACTGTACTGAAAATGAAAGATAACATCTTTTGTTTATGGCCCAGCTATAAAGTCACTTAACCTCAAACATTCTTCTGAAGTTTTGCAAGTTAATGTCCTGTGTTTCAGTCTCCCCATTAAACAGTTACAATAGTGTATAAAAAATATCTCTTCAGCACACGTCTATACTATATGACATACCGTTCTAATATATTTGTAACACAGGCATTTGAATCATGTTGGTATTCACAAATGACACACAACCACTTACAAAATTCCAGATAGCTGGGCTGGCAGTATCTCCTTTTGTTACACCCCCCCCCCCCCCGAAAAAAACTCAAGCTGTTTTTTCAAGTGACTCTTGAGAAACATTGCTTGAGAGGATTGGGCCTATCTGGGAATACCTTACCCCATTCCCTGTCTTGAGATTCCAGCTGCCTTGGCATTGCTGACCCCAGTACAGTGCTGCACTGTCCTATCATATGCCTGCAAACCTAGGCTCCACCATAGTAATTTGGGATTTGGCTGGCTGGCTCCCTGTAGCCATTGATCCCCTCAGACTCCTCCTGCCTTGTACTGCAAATACTTAGCACCAGGGCCTCCCTATCCTGGCAAGGTTTCATCATGTTAACATGGTGCAGCTTGTGCCCCTGCCTCCTGCTTAGCATTTCTAGCATGTAGTTAACATCATTGACCTTCCTTACCACTATGAAGGGTCCCTCCCAAGCTGCCTGCAGCTTGTTGTGTCTAACAGGAATGAGAACCATTACTTGCTGCCCTACACATACTCTCTAGCTTGAGCATTCCTGTCATACCAGACCTTTTTCTGCTGTTGGGCTTCTGCCAGCTTCTCCTAGGCCAAGCCCAGGAGCCCCCTGAGCCTTGTCCTGAGGTTTAGGACATATGCCACAACAAACTCCTTGTGGGATTCACACTCATCCTCTCACTCTTTTTGAATCAAATCTAGAGGACCCCTCATCCTATGCAGCAACTCAAATGGTGAAAAACCTGTGGATTCCTGGGGCACCTCTCTTTAAGCAAATAATAGATGGGGAAAATATCTGTCCCACTCCCTCTTAAACTGGTCTGCAAATGCCTGTAGCATGGTCTTGAGTGTAGAGTTTAACCTCTCAACAAGACAATTAGTCTGGGGATGGTACAGCACTCCCACAGACAAGCCAGTAGGTCTGACATGAAAATGGCACCTCTTTCAGTCAGTATTTATTTTGGGAAACCTACCCTGCTGAAAATCTCTAACTAAGCATTTGCCATCTTTTCTGCCTCAATGGAGGACAGAGCCACCACTTCAAGGTATCTGGTAGCATAATCTACTACCACTAGGATATACTTCTCTGTAGAACTTGGGGTACTCAGATGCCCCACAATATCCATAGCTACCCTCTGAAATGGCACCTCAGTCACAAACAAAGGCATCAAAGGAGCTTTGACCTTGTCCCCTGCCTAGCCTACTTTTTGGCACTGCTCACAGGTCCTGCAGTACCCTGTTACATCTCTAGAAATCCCAGGCCAATAAAAGTTCTGCATAATACATCTCTTGGTACCCTTTATGCCCATATGACCTGCAAAGGGAATATCATGGGCTATGGCTAGAAGTGCCAGATGGTATGCTCTGGGCACTGCAACTGCTGTATTCTCTCTCCCTCTAGCCCTTCCTCAGGGGTCCACTCTCTATACAGTAACCTTTTGTCCTAGTATACAGATTCCCCCTTCCCTTGAGAATCAGGTGCCTCACTAGCTACCTCCCTCAGGCCTTGTAATGTAGGGTCTGACAGCTGAGCCTGTCTCAACTCTCTCTTTGTAACTCTTCCCAGCTCCCCTTCCACAGAAAGTCTGGCGTCCTCAAACAGCAGTGCCTCACTGTCAGCCTGGGTACTACTACTCACCTCTGCCCTTGCAGTCGCTCTGCCCAATGGAATATCAGTACCCACAAGCAACTGTGGCTCACCTTCAGTCTCACTGCTACAGGGTAGCTCCCTCCCTGAAGTCCCCCCCAGGCTACCAGACCCACATGCTTGTTTCCAAGCCTGACTGCATGTCACTGTATGAACACAAGGTACTTCATTATCAAAATCATTCCCTATCAGGACATCTGCAGGGATATCCTCAAACACACTTTGCTTGCTTCCTTTTCCACCCTCCCAGTCAAGGTGAATCCTAGCCAAAGGTATTTGGAATGGGGTGCCTCCTAACGCTAAAGCTCTGATTGGAGTAGACTGCCCAAGCAAGTAGTGCTCCTATTTAACCAATGCAGGCTTCTCAATGGTTAGGTCAGAGGCTGTGTCTCTCTTAGCAGTGGCCTGTTTCCCATTTACTAAGATAGGATATAACCTTTTGTGGTAGTTTGGTACCCTTGTTTTCTCCAGATAACCCACTGCTGGCATTCTGTCATTCCCACTTACTGGCTCTCCCACCTTTTGTTCCTCACCTTGCCTCCATGAACATCTATATGATACATGGACCCACTGGTTGCATTTAAAACATTTAACCCTAGGTCTTGGATGTGTACCTGGACTAGTGATTTCCCTTGCTACTGGTGAACTCTGTTGGGCAGTCTAGGCTGCCCACCATGGGTTTCCTTAGACCCATGAGAGCACTGGGTATCCCTTTCCTGTGCAGTGATGACCTGCTTGCTAGATATATGTCTCCCTTCTTCCCCAGCTCTGCAGTATTTCATTACCTATCTGCTAACCAGATTCTTATGTCCTCAGGCAAAGTGCTAAGGGCTTGTTCCCTCACCAAAAGGTCTGCCAGCCCTTCAAAAGTGGTGACCTGACACTCACTCACTCATCTATGAAAATAAGTGCTTAGTTCAGGAATGTGTTCACACACACTTTCATCTGCCTTGCACCTGTGCTCATGAAACATTTTCCTATAAGCTTCAGGTGTTAACTTAAAATACTCTAACAGATGACTTTTAACAGTATTATAATTTAACAGTATTATAATTTAACAGTATTATAATTTAAGCAATCAGTATCAGACAATTTAGAAATAGCAGTTACAGCTTTACCATGGAATAAGGGGGTCAGGAACTGTACTCAGGGCCCTTGGTCAACATTATACTGTTTACATACCCTTTCAAACATATGAATGAAACTATCAAAATTACCCCCCTCTGTAAATTGTGGAAGAAATTTACTGACCTTTGTTGCTTTTGGGGTTCGGTTACTCCCTTCCCCATTACCTCCATGACCCTAGCGAAGAGTCAGCATCTCCTTTTCATGTTGCCTCTTCCTCTCATTCTCTTCAGCTTCCAGATGTCTCAGTCTCTCTGCTGTTTCTAATTCCATTTGTTTCCCCGCTGCAGTCTCTCTGCTGATTCTATTTCCAAACATTTGGCCTCCAGTTCAAGTCTGTTTAACTCCAGACAGATTTTAAGTCCTCTGTGGAAAGGTTGAACTGTCCATTTTCTGAGAGTTGTACATCTCCAAAGCCAGCCTGGTTGTCCTCCTGGATGCTAGTCTATGATGCAGCTGTGACTAAAGCTTCAATCATTTCTGCTTTAGTCAGGTTGGCAGGCCTCAGTCCTTTTGCTTGGCACATCTCAGCCAACTGGCTCCTTGTCAGCTTGCTTTACTTCTCTGCTGACATCCTTGCCTGCTCTCCCAAATTAACTAAGCTAACAAAAAAAAAATAAAACAATTTTGATATGAAACTCTTAATATCCACTGTGTGGCTGAATGAGAGTACAAACACCTTCTTTAGGGACCACTGTTTATAGGCTACAGGAATTCAGTATCCACACCACTGAATCCCAATATGTGGATATCCCACCACTGCCAACCAATTAATATGTGATGTGGATATCCCACCAATCACAGTTTCTTCAGAGTTCAAAATCAGAGAAAATATTTAAAGCAACAGTGCAAGAAAGTCTCAAATAAATAAAGAAAACATCTAAATTAAGCTCAGCTATATTCCTGACTATATCTAAAAGAATTATACTGTACCCTAGTTAACTTATTATTATCATGTTGATATTCACAAATGACACAACCACTTACATAATTCCAGATAGCTGGGCTGGCAGTATCTCCTTCTGTTGCATTTCTATATAAATCATATTAATATTCACAAATTATTCACAAAATTCCATCTAGCTAGGCTGGCAGTATCTTCTTTTGTTACAGTCTGAGATGACAGCTGCTGTGAGGCTTCCTTCTCCCATGTCGGTTACAGCTATATCAATTAAAGAATACAAGGTAGTCATAGTGTTGCATGCTGACCAGAATCCATGTTGCTTTCTGGAGAAGAGATAATATAGTTGTAAGTATGTAGTGATTTGAATGTTGATACTTTTATGTAGGATTTTCCTAAAGTGGAGCATATAGAGATTAGACAATAATGTGATGGATTTTCTGGCTTCTGTTGTTTGGGAATTGCTCTTTTCCATATGAGGAGGCGTGATGTTTTAGTACAACAATGGATTACAGGTACGGATGACTGGAACAGTGACAAAGTCCTTGCAGGGATGAATGAATCAGGGGACCAGGCTGTCAGAACCTGGGCAAGTCTATCTGTCTGTATTTGGTTAAGGTGTGTGTTACTGTCCTTACTTCTTACTTTTAAGAGGATGGTTACATGTATTGGAGTGAGAGTGGCTGGGGAAAGTGACATGTGGTTGTTATTAACCTGGGGAAGATTTCTGAATTTGTTTAGGAAGCCAGTGCAGGTGAATTTTGATTTTGCAATCTGCAGGGAGTTAGAGTGAATGGTGTTCTGTTGGGATTTGCAACTTGTAATTAGGCTGATTTCATTCCAGAATTGTTTTGGTTTTCCTAGGATTGACAGTTGTGTGGTTTTGTAGTACTTGCATTTGTGTCTTGTTTGGCAAGGTTACATATTGTAGTAAACTTGTGAAAGTTTTTGGGAAGGGGTTATGTTTCTATTCATACCATAAATCAACTCTTTGCTTAGCGAGATGTTTGTATCTTTAGTTATCCAATTATTTTTGTGGGGATGAAAGAGTCTTTTGACTGTTGGAAATAATTTCTTTTTTTGCAATTGAAGGAGAATCTGAGTGAGGTTGTTTGGTGCTTCACTTGGGAACCTCACATGTATAGTGATTTGAGGGGACCGAATGAAAGTGGTCAGTTGATTATTTAGTTTACTGATATATATGTGGGATTTGTATCTGTATGTAATTAATTTGCGTTGGTATTTAAGTGCTTATTTATAGTGTAGGTAATGGGACTGTGAGTGCATATACAGCGATGTTGGCTATCCTTGCTAGATTTGTTGTGATTTTTAGGTGAAATAAAAAATGATTTCTGGAATGTGGATTAGGACAAGTGGGCTCAGAGGTATGCTGAATCAGACTTAAGTTATCTAGGAATTCTGCCTTATCATTTGCTCAGGGTCCTGGGTAATTGAGGTTGAAGACTCCTATGGTAATTGGGTTGCTGTTTTGGGGTATAGTGGAATGCATTTGTTGGATGATGCCTTTGAATATGGACACTGAGGAAGAGGTTGTTAATTAGACACTTACTATATGGAGTGTTTTTGTCTATTGTGGAGAATTTATAAAGTTTTGGCTGGAAAAATGAGTTTATATTTACTTGATCAATAACAGTTAGATTTAGTTGGATTTTAATACAGAGTAGAGCACCACCTGGTCTAACATCAAATGAGTAGTTACATTTGAATAGTAGCATTGGACGTTGGGTGAATCTTTTGGGGGCCATGTTTCTGGGACTGCAGTAACATCTGGATCATGTTGTGTGATTAAGGCATTGGTTTGATCTAGTTTATTCCTGTTGGTATGGAGAACTAGGAAGGAACAAGATATGCTGCAGTATCCTGTGCAGTGAGTTGTGTAGAGGTTGTTAGCTGGGCTTGGTTTAATTTTTATAATTCTGGTTGAGGAAGGAAGTTGTATTTACATTTATGATTAAACTTGGTTTTAGGCATTAGTATAGCAGTTACAATACAAGCTAATGCTTGTTTCATGCTATGTGAAAAGTTACAGCTTCAGATTAAAGCTAAGAGTTAGTTTAAAATTAGGGCTTCCGTTATAAATATGTGGGAAGGGTTAGGCTCAAGGTTAGAATTCATATTAGTGGCAATCATTTACATATGGTTAGAGTGACAGTGCTAACATTAAGGTAAAGAGAACACTTAAAATGCTGGCTAAAATCTAGCCATTATATATGTTTAATATCAGAAGTAAGATTACCTTTAAGGTTAGAAATAGCAATAGTTTATTTTTATGTTTCATTTGTTAACCAGGAAGGTGGGCTGGTCCAAAAATAATTTTCAGACACAATCCAGACCATATTGCAAAGACAGAATATGAAGCAAACATGTAAATAAGACTGTATATCAAAAGATTAACAATATGCATACAAATACAAGCATTAAGAATAAATATTTTGGATTTCAGTTCTATCTTCAGTTAAAAGCAGGAATTGTAAAATAAGTGTGTAACCTGCTGGAGTCAGTCAGGACACGCCACAGTCCCTAACTTATATTAGCCTTATGAACTTTCTTAGCAACAATTAATCTCTCATGGAAAATTTATACTGTCATCACTCCATATTAGAATGTTGAATGTTTGATCTATTGTGATAGCCTGGTATTAATAAATGCTCTATTCAAAATTACCATTTCACTTATCTGCAACATTTCTGGATACAGCATCAATTTAGACAGAACCAGAACGTGAGCAGGATTTCGGAAAGGACTTCATGACTTGCTATCAGTGATTACTCTTAGGTGGCATTTCACAAAATATTATAATAGCACTGAGAAGCATGCAGATAAGTAATTCCACATCAGTATACCTTTGTTGGGTACGAGTAGTCTGTTCAAAATAAAAATGCTGTCGAAATGGCTTTTCTTTGGTGGCAATAATTTATCTATGCCTAAAACTCGTGGTGTAATAAATTCAGGATAATCAAAAGTTTATCTGGAGAGGTGAATCTCCAACTATTCCAAAGGAAATTTTAATAGACAGCATACTCAGTGGAGACTTACGGTCCCAGATATGGAATTATATATTAAGGGACAGCAGTTTATGAGATTTCCAAAGTTGGTATCTGTCTTAAAAGAATGTTGAGCTCTCCTCAGGCATTGTAGATTCACAAAACCAGTATCATGATATGAATTAGTTATTTATTTATTTATTTATTTATTTATCGACTGGGAAAGTCCATTAGGTTGGGAACCCATTTTTAGTGGAGGCCCGGGAAGAAAAGCTCCAAAAATAAAATACAAACATCTGTAATGTTATACAAAGAAATACAAGTTACAAATACAAAAATTTGAAAGTACATTTGTAGACAGGCTATACTGGCATTAAAGAGCTAGTGTAGAAAAAAAAACTTTGGACTGGAGGTCCACATTGTGCAGAACAAAATTCAACTGCAGAAAGTTAATATAGGAAACTACAGAAAAACGATAGCAAAAGATCTGTTACAGGAAGTGTGAACGAAGGAGAAGAAGTAGTTAGAAATGAGAGCAAAAAGTAGTAAGTTACTAAGACAGAAACTTAGCTGCTTTTCAAAATGATTTAGCCATGAGGTTGCAAGGGCAGATACGATTGTTGAGATAGTGAGCTTTAAATTCAGATGTAAAGATTTTTAGAGAGTCCACTTGAGAGACAGAGGAGGCCAGAACATTCCATAATTTGGCAATAGAGTAGGAATAAAGACTTTGTCCAGCTTGTTTGTTGGGTTTTGTTATATATATAGAAGCTGTCTGATAGTAGAACGTACATTCCGGATTGGGGAGTATGTTTGAATTATAGTTTGCAAAGTGGGGCACTTCTCTGGGTTGTAAATTAATTTATCAGTGAGAGCTAGTTGGGTGAAATTTAGGTATTGTGGAAATTCAACTGAAACAAACACCAGTCCTCGCACGTACGGCTTGCTCGGCCAACCAACCTTGAAACAAACACGAAGAGGCCAGCAAATAGGTTTCACCGTTTATTAGAGGTACAAAAACGGACCAAAAGGTACCGTAAGTTAAACAGAGATACTCATACTAGTTTGCCCCGCCTTCTTCAGTGAGTATAAGTAGACAAAATAATATGAATATACACCAGCGTCAGTATAAATACTTTTGTTGGCCAATGGGAATGAAGACATTCTAATTGTGCTTTCAGCACAAAATAAAGTTATAACAAAACCATGATAATGCAGTATGATGAACCAAAAAAGGTTATATCCAAATTTATGGAAAAGATTACATGAAGCTAACACCTAGCAAAATATAACATGAACAAATAGTAAACTAGAATAAATAAAAAAATATTCAATCCAAGACCATAGAGCAATATATGGTCTAAGCATAAAAGCAAACCAAATAGAATTAGATGTGTAAACATATGATCAAAAAATATGATACCCAGAAGCAAACCCTGGCCAAATATAATATAAACAATTAATAAACATAAAAATATGTAAATAAATCCAGAGATATGGATTTGAGAACAATACAAAAATATGAGAAATAATAAATAAATAGAAATGCAACCACAACATCCAAATATTGAATCCTGTAAATTGTATAACTGCAAATAATTGCAGTAGTGACAACCATATACACAGGTAATAATAAAGTGATAAATATCTTGAATTATAAATGGTCATTCAGACCAGGCGGAAAAAGGGCACCAAGATGTGTGATCCAGTATTTTTCTTTATGGCTCAGTATTCCCGGCCAACCTGTCATGTTATTTCTGTTGCCAGTAATTTTATCAATAATGGTAAACATGAACTTGGCACTTGGATGTTGGACCGTATGTAAATATAGTGCATTGGATGTTTTGTGGTTCCTAATGTCACTGCGGTGTTCACCAATTCTGATTAAGTAGTGAGCGTGATGTTTTACCAACGTAAAGATTTACATTGGCATGTAGCCAAGTATATAACCCAGCTTGTTGAGCAATTACCAAAGATCCTCATATCATATACTTTACTAGTATTGGAACTCGTGAATTGTTTCAACTGGCTGTCGTTGGCACAAGACACACCATGTCCACATCGAAAAGTTCCTATTAACTCATCCCCATGATGGTGAGTTGCTTGTATTTGGCTGCACCACTTTCCCTATGTTTGTAATGGGAAAGCATGCCACCCAATGTTTTACCTCTTCTAAATGAAAAGAGCATTGGTTATCCAGGATTCCCTTCAGAAAGTCATTTGCTAATAAAATATTCCAATTATTGTTGACAGCTTGCCTAACTGTTTGGTAGTTTTTACCTAGAGTAGTGATGAGTCTAATATTTTCCCTACTTGGATGTTGACTTTTGTCCCTGTATTCCAACAGTGTGGCCCTATCCTGTCTGTCTGACCAAATTCTAGCAGATTCAATGTCAGAGATACAGTATCCTCTATCCAAAAATCTTGATTTTAAATCAGATTTGGCAACTGTGTAGTCTTCTTGAGAGGAATTGATTCTACGAATTCTCAAATACTGAGATTTAGGGATGTTGCGGATGGTGTGACGTGGATGCATACTCTGAGCATGTAATAGAGTATTAAACTGGGGATATTTGCGGTGAATTTTAGTATTGAGTGTATGATCAATATTCCGATATATAGTTACATCCAAAATCAATCATCTCCTTATGGAAAGTCACGAAAATTCAATTCCCAGATGTTATTGTTGAGATATTCCAAAAATTCTTTAAGATAGTCCTCATTCACGCCACACCATCCAGCAATCATCAAGATATCTCCTCCATATGTCCATTTCCACTAGAAATATGTTATGTAAGGGGTTATAAATGATGTATTCCTCAAGGTAGGCCATAAAAAGATCTGCATAGATGGGGGCAAAAGAAGCCCCCATGGCCGTACCTTGCAGCTGCCAATAGCATTCCCCTTGAAAATAAAACACATTTTTGGTCAGAACATGTTCTGTTAGGCAAATAAGTAGAGTATTGAAACCCGGAGGGTAAAGTTCTGCTCTAGTAAGCCAGTATTCTAAAGCCTGAAGCCCGGCCCAATGTGGTATACTGGTATAAAGAGATTTTACATCCAATGTACACATTAAACAATTGGGCTCGAGCTGACTGTTCTCAATAATTTTCAAAAATTGCGTGGTATCCTGAATTCTCGCTCTAACCATTGACAATAAAGGTTTGAGAAATTGGGTTAAAAATGCAGACAGTGGTTCAGTGAGGGAGCCATGGCCAGAAACAATTGGCCTTCCTGGTGGGTGTGTGATAGATTTGTGTATTTTGGGGAGCAAATATAAAATTTGTCTGTCAGGATCTTTAACTTGTAGATGTTGTACAGTTTTGGATGTGATAATACCCTCCTCCAATGCTGATTCTAAAAATAGATCAATTTCACGCTTGAATTGACTGGTTGGATCTATAGTCATTTTCATATAACAGTGTCCATCCGATAGTTGTCGTAAACCCTCAGTAACATAATAGTCCATATTAAGAATAACTACTGCACCACCCTTATCAGCTTGAAGAATAGCTATATTATGATTGGCTCTAAGTTCGATAAAGCCTCCCTTTCTGATATGGTGACATTGTCCCTGCCAATGGAAGTTTCAAAAAGCGGAAAATGTAAGTCTTTTAACACCGCTTGTTGAAAAATAGATACATTTTTATTCATGGGTGGTTGAAATGTGGACTTATGGAATGTAAAGTCAGTAGATCTTTGAGTATTGGTACTATCCTGTTCAGCAAAAACAATTTGAGGTTAAGTCTCGACAAAATCAAGGACATCAAGTGTAGTTCGGTACTCATCAGAAAAGAAACTAGGAACAAAGTTAAGTCCTTTATTCAAAATTTTCTCTTGATCTTCTGTAAGTACATAGTCTGATAAGTTCAAAACATTCTTAAAAGCTGTAGTGGTTATTTCAGTAATGCTTGAATTAGTCCCGTCATGGACTCTGTAGATATGTTTGTGTCTGTGTTTCCTCCCCCCTCTGGATTTCCTCCCATACCTAAAGGGTATTTAGTGTTAGTTTTCTTTTTTAGTGGGGAGTTAGCAATGTTACCGGATTCACTGTCAGTGTAAGAGGACTCCTCTCCAGAGGTACTTGTGTGAAACTGGTCCCTATTCTTGAGTATAGATCTGGGTCTTTTTCTGGTCCTGCCCTGTTTACACTAGGGACATTCTCCTGAAATCTAACAGTTCTTTGTACTTGAAAAGGATGTCCCTTATCATAATCATTAGTATCCCGGTTAAATTTCTTAATTTTTCTATCCTTAATGGTAGTATCATATACAGTTAACTCCTTGGACAATTTGCCCAAAAGTTCAAGATACTTGGGACTTGATTCATGTTTCTTGCATTCATTAGCAAGATCTTTAACCTCCGATAAACACAAGTCTATTGTTCTTTCATAATAGGAAGCGAGAATTTTAACAAAGACCATAGAGCCTTCTCGAAGAGCTGCATCCCATTCCTCTGTAAGCCTCTGTTCAGATCTGCCTACAAGTGGGTGCAATTTAATGCGTAATCCTCTAGGTGCCATATTTTTGTAAATATAGGCCTTAAACAGCCTGAGATGCCAAATATTGGCTCTCAATCCCTTGAGGCCCTTTTCCAAATTCTTGAAGGATACCTCGCAATCATCAATTGTGTTAATAATCGGTTGGTTGGGATTGCTGCTTGGGATATGGTTAAGACCAAAAATGGCTAAATCCTCCCTATCAGCACACAATCCATCCACCATTTTATCAAGATCCATATTATAAAGAGGGCTTGTTCAAGGAGTAAACTGTAAAAATGATAAAGAATAGAAAACTAAGTGTAACAAGGACAGGACCAGAAAATCCAGAGTTATTGAACAAAATAGGCAATTAACAAGTATAGAAATATTATTGGGACCAGTTTTTAAACCAAGTACCCCAATATATCATATGTAGAATCCTCGAGTGGTTATACCTGATATCCAATATACAAAATGTTGTAGTCCAATACCCTGTGTGATGGACACTAAGTATTATTGGACCTGTGTGTGACCAACCATGGTATGTAACATCCAAGTGAAACACTGTTGTAGTCTAATCATACAAGAATAGGTATTTAATGTAACCAGTTCCCAAATTAGAGTGGACAAAACATATGATGTTCGTAAGTCCAAAAACCAATGGGTAGCTTATAATGTATAAGAAACAGATGGTATACACATAAATAGGTAATATTATACTATCAAAAAGAATAGCAAGAAAGCATACCCAACTTATCTAGAAAAAACATCAATGTCTACTAATGTATAGCCTATATGAAGTAGGGCAATATTCTATTCTCAAAGAGAGTGACTGAAAAGCATACTGGTATAGTAAACTTAAATGTCTACTGGAGTATAGACCTATATAAGTTGGACAATATTCTATTGTCAAAAAGAGTAGCTGAAAAGCATACTCAACCTATCTAAAGTGAACTTCAATATCTACCAGTATGTAAACCTATATTAAGTGGACCATATACAAACTAACAATCAACTAATATAAGTGGAAAAAGTCATTCCATGTCACTAGGAGAAGATGTATTTCCTCATAATATGTAAGGTTCAATCTATGAACATGTCCTGAAAAAATTATATTCAAGACGTATTAGACTGCCTACATATATACTCAAATATATTCATAATAGTTATAACCAGAAAATGGTATTTACAATCATCATCTTCCTAATGACAAAAAACTAGTATAAAGATCCATAGAACATGCCAATATTATAGCTATAGTGTCTTAATTATCCACCTTAAGTAATGTTCTACATACATGGAAAATTATAATATGACTAAGAATGTAGAGAGGCCTATAAAAAATTATTATTTTTGGAAAAATATTGGACCAATCTATTACCCTTATGCACTAAATATCTAAATAATAGAGAAGTGTGCATATATATCACCATAAAAAATCAAAAACTGTCATTAGTCACACAATTTTGATATGATATGGAAAATCAGGTAATAGTTTGTGACTTCAAGGTCCAAGTCATAAAAAATATTCTTTAGGTACAACCAATAACAAATGCCATATAAATAGTGACATTAAACAGTATCAAGATGTTAAATGAGATAATAAATCTCACAATACTTGAAATCCGACCAGTGACAAATGTATATCTCTCTGACCCAAAGGTCTGAATAACAATATTGTACTTGTCCCAAGTATTCAACATGTATAAATGATCCCCATCATGGTCATGAGAAGAACTGTTCATAGAGCATCATTCCTCAATTCATATACCCTGTAGATGGAGGTTTACGGATGAATGGACTGTAGCGTGTTAATCTGGGACAATTTTTCTGTATTCATGAAACTTTTATGGACATTTTCTTTCTTTTTTGTCAACCGGAAGCAATTTGTTGTTGTACACTGTTTTGTGATTAGGTGGCATTTACAAATGATACTGTTTAATGTCACTATTTATATGGCATTTGTTATTGGTTGTACCTAAAGAATATTTTTTATGACTTGGACCTTGAAGTCACAAACTATTACCTGATTTTCCATATCATATCAAAATTGTGTGACTAATGACAGTTTTTGATTTTTTATGGTGATATATATGCACACTTCTCTATTATTTAGATATTTAGTGCATAAGGGTAATAGATTGGTCCAATATTTTTCCAAAAATAATAATTTTTTATAGGCCTCTCTACATTCTTAGTCATATTATAATTTTCCATGTATGTAGAACATTACTTAAGGTGGATAATTAAGACACTATAGCTATAATATTGGCATGTTCTATGGATCTTTATACTAGTTTTTTGTCATTAGGAAGATGATGATTGTAAATACCATTTTCTGGTTATAACTATTATGAATATATTTGAGTATATATGTAGGCAGTCTAATACGTCTTGAATATAATTTTTCAGGACATGTTCATAGATTGAACCTTACATATTATGAGGAAATACAACTTCTCCTAGTGACAAGGTATGACTTTTCCACTTATATTAGTTGATTGTTAGTTTGTATATGGTCCACTTAATATAGGTTTACATACTGGTAGATATTGAAGTTCACTTTAGATAGGTTGAGTATGCTTTTCAGCTACTCTTTTTGACAATAGAATATTGTCCAACTTATATAGGTCTATACTCCAGTAGACATTTAAGTTTACTATACCAGTATGCTTTTCAGTCACTCTCTTTGAGAATAGAATATTGCCCTACTTCATATAGGCTATACATTAGTAGACATTGATGTTTTTTCTAGATAAGTTGGGTATGCTTTCTTGCTATTCTTTTTGATAGTATAATATTACCTATTTTATGTGTATACCATCTGTTTCTTATACATTATAAGCTACCCATTGGTTTTTGGACTTACGAACATCATATGTTTTGTCCACTCTAATTTGGGAACTGGTTACATTAAATACCTATTCTTGTATGATTAGACTACAACAGTGTTTCACTTGGATGTTACATACCATGGTTGGTCACACACAGGTCCAATAATACTTAGTGTCCATCACACAGGGTATTGGACTACAACATTTTGTATATTGGATATCAGGTATAACCACTCGAGGATTCTACATATGATATATTGGGGTACTTGGTTTAAAAACTGGTCCCAATAATATTTCTATACTTGTTAATTGCCTATTTTGTTCAATAACTCTGGATTTTCTGGTCCTGTCCTTGTTACACTTAGTTTTCTATTCTTTATCATTTTTACAGTTTACTCCTTGAACAAGCCCTCTTTATAATATGGATCTTGATAAAATGGTGGATGGATTGTGTGCTGATAGGGAGGATTTAGCCATTTTTGGTCTTAACCATATCCCAAGCAGCAATCCCAACCAACCGATTATTAACACAATTGATGATTGCGAGGTATCCTTCAAGAATTTGGAAAAGGGCCTCAAGGGATTGAGAGCCAATATTTGGCATCTCAGGCTGTTTAAGGCCTATATTTACAAAAATATGGCACCTAGAGGATTACGCATTAAATTGCACCCACTTGTAGGCAGATCTGAACAGAGGCTTACAGAGGAATGGGATGCAGCTCTTCGAGAAGGCTCTATGGTCTTTGTTAAAATTCTCGCTTCCTATTATGAAAGAACAATAGACTTGTGTTTATCGGAGGTTAAAGATCTTGCTAATGAATGCAAGAAACATGAATCAAGTCCCAAGTATCTTGAACTTTTGGGCAAATTGTCCAAGGAGTTAACTGTATATGATACTACCATTAAGGATAGAAAAATTAAGAAATTTAACCGGGATACTAATGATTATGATAAGGGACATCCTTTTCAAGTACAAAGAACTGTTAGATTTCAGGAGAATGTCCCTAGCGTAAACAGGGGCAGGACCAGAAAAAGACCCAGATCTATACTCAAGAATAGGGACCAGTTTCACACAAGTACCTCTGGAGAGGAGTCCTCTTACACTGACAGTGAATCAACATTGCTAACTCCCCACTAAAAAGAAAACTAACACTAAATACCCTTTAGGTATGGGAGGAAATCCAGAGGGGGGAGGAAACACAGACACAAACATATCTACAGAGTCCATGACGGGACTAATTCAAGCATTACTGAAATAACCACTACAGCTTTTAAGAATGTTTTGAACTTATCAGACTATGTACTTACAGAAGATCAAGAGAAAATTTTGAATAAAGGACTTAACTTTGTTCCTAGTTTCTTTTCTGATGAGTACCGAACTACACTTGATGTCCTTGATTTTTGTCGTAGACTTAACCTCAAATTGTTTTTTGCTGAACAGGATAGTACCAATACTCAAAGATCTACTGATTTTACATTCCATAAGTCCACATTTCAACCACCCATGAATAAAAATGTATCTATTTTTCAACAAGCGGTGTTAAAAGACTTACATTTTCCGCTTTTTGAAACTTCCATTGGCAGGGACAATGTCACCATATCAGAAAGGGAGGCTTTATCGGAACTTAGAGCCAATCATAATATAGCTATTCTTCAAGCTGATAAGGGTGGTGCAGTAGTTATTCTTAATATGGACTATTATGTTACTGAGGGTTTACGACAATTATCGGATGGACACTGTTATATGAAAATGACTATAGATCCAACCAGTCAATTCAAGCGTGAAATTGATCTATTTTTAGAATCAGCATTGGAGGAGGGTATTATCACATCCAAAACTGTACAACATCTACAAGTTAAAGATCCTGACAGACAAATTTTATATTTGCTCCCCAAAATACACAAATCTATCACACACCCACCAGGAAGGCCAATTGTTTCTGGCCATGGCTCCCTCACTGAACCACTGTCTGCATTTTTAACCCAATTTCTCAAACCTTTATTGTCAATGGTTAGAGCGAGAATTCAGGATACCACGCAATTTTTGAAAATTATTGAGAACAGTCAGCTCGAGCCCAATTGGTTAATGTGTACATTGGATGTAAAATCTCTTTATACCAGTATACCACATTGGGCCGGGCTTCAGGCTTTAGAATACTGGCTTACTAGAGCAGAACTTTACCCTCCGGGTTTCAATACTCTACTTATTTGCCTAACAGAACATGTTCTGACCAAAAATGTGTTTTATTTTCAAGGGGAATGCTATTGGCAGCTGCAAGGTACGGCCATGGGGGCTTCTTTTGCCCCCATCTATGCAGATCTTTTTATGGCCTACCTTGAGGAATACATCATTTATAACCCCTTACATAACATATTTCTAGTGGAAATGGACATATGGAGGAGATATCTTGATGATTGCTGGATGGTGTGGCGTGCGAATGAGGACTATCTTAAAGAATTTTTGGAATATCTCAACAATAACATCTGGGGAATTGAATTTTCGGTGACTTTCCATAAGGAGATGATTGATTTTTTGGATGTAACTATATATCGGAATATTGATCATACACTCAATACTAAAATTCACCGCAAATATCCCCAGTTTAATACTCTATTACATGCTCAGAGTATGCATCCACGTCACACCATCCGCAACATCCCTAAATCTCAGTATTTGAGAATTCGTAGAATCAATTCCTCTCAAGAAGACTACACAGTTGCCAAATCTGATTTGAAATCAAGATTTTTGGATAGAGGATACTGTATCTCTGACATTGAATCTGCTAGAATTTGGTCAGACAGACAGGATAGGGCCACACTGTTGGAATACAGGGACAAAAGTCAACATCCAAGTAGGGAAAATATTAGACTCATCACTACTCTAGGTAAAAACTACCAAACAGTTAGGCAAGCTGTCAACAATAATTGGAATATTTTATTAGCAAATGACTTTCTGAAGGGAATCCTGGATAACCAATGCTCTTTTTCATTTAGAAGAGGTAAAACATTGGGTGGCATGCTTTCCCATTACAAACATAGGGAAAGTGGTGCAGCCAAATACAAGCAACTCACCATCATGGGGGATGAGTTAATAGGAACTTTTCGATGTGGACATTGTGTGTCTTGTGGCAACGTCAGCCAGTTGAAACAATTCACGAGTTCCAATACTAGTAAAGTATATGATATGAGGATCTTTGGTAATTGCTCAACAAGCTGGGTTATATACTTGGCTACATGCCAATGTAAATCTTGTTACGTTGGTAAAACATCACGCTCACTACTTAATCAGAATTGGTGAACACCGCAGTGACATTAGGAACCACAAAACATCCAATGCACTATATTTACATACGGTCCAACATCCAAGTGCCAAGTTCATGTTTACCATTATTGATAAAATTACTGGCAACAGAAATAACATGACAGGTTGGCCGGGAATACTGAGCCATAAAGAAAAATACTGGATCACACATCTTGGTGCCCTTTTTCCGCCTGGTCTGAATGACCATTTATAATTCAAGATATTTATCACTTTATTATTACCTGTGTATATGGTTGTCACTACTGCAATTATTTGCAGTTATACAATTTACAGGATTCAATATTTGGATGTTGTGGTTGCATTTCTATTTATTTATTATTTTTCATATTTTTGTATTGTTCTCAAATCCATATCTCTGGATTTATTTACATATTTTTATGTTTATTAATTGTTTATATTATATTTGGCCAGGGGTTTGCTTCTGGGTATCATATTTTTTGATCATATGTTTACACATCTAATTCTATTTGGTTTGCTTTTTTGCTTAGACCATATATTGCTCTATGGTCTTGGATTGAATATTTTTTTATTTATTGTAGTTTACTATTTGTTTATGTTATATTTTGCTAGGTGTTAGCTTTATGTAATCTTATCCATAAATTTGGATATAACCTTTTTTGGTTCATCATACTCCATTTCCATGTTTTTGTTATAACTTAATTTTGTGCTGAGAGCACAATTTGAATGTCTTCATTCCCATTGGCCAACAAAAGTATTTATACTGACGCTGGTGTATATTCATATTATTTTGTCTACTTATACTCACTGAAGAAGGCGGGGGCCGAAACTAGTATGAGTATTTCTGTTTAATTTACGGTACCTTTTGGTCCGTTTTTGTACCTCTAATAAACGGTGAAACCTATTTGCTGGCCTCTTCGTGTTTGTTTCAGTTGTGGAAATTCAAACCAGCTGAGTTCATTTTTGCCCAGGCAGTGGTGTGTGCGATCAGACATTTTAGAGCTAAATGTTGCTCTTTTATAGTAGCATGACTGTAGTTTGTCATAAGTGAAGCATGTAGATTAGTGAAAATTTGGCTACCATAAAGGAGGGAAGGGAGTAGCATAGTATTTGCAAGTATTATCCTAGTGGGCTTGTCCAGATAAAGTTTATGTCTATAAAGTTTACCAAGCTTGAAGTGGATCTTTTTTATAGTACTGAGAATGTGTTGCTCAAAGGAGATTTGTCATCTATCATAATGCCTAGTAGCTTATCAGACTTTACTATTTTGATTTGAGTGTGTTTTGAGAAAGTATCTTGAAGTGTGCAGTTGGTTCCTTAGCTGTACAGAGAAGGAGCTTAGATTTTTGGGGTTCAAAAGTAGCTGTGCACAGTTTAAACAAGTTCCAATAGATGTAAAGGCCTTTTGAGTTATGCTTTGGAGTTCTGTGGGTTATTAAAAGAGAAGATAATCGTAGAATCATCAGTGTATTGGACATGTGTACTTTTGGGAAGCTGTATGGAGGTTATTGATAAAAATTTTAAAAAGGAGGGGCCCAAGTATGGATCCCTGGGGGGGCTCCTGTGTTGTTGGGTAGGTATTCAGATTGCATATGCTGAGCCACTTAACAGACTTTTTCTTATTTTTTAGATTGTTGGAGAATCGTGTGAGATTATATGGAGGGCAACCAGTAGATTGAAGTTATTGTAAAAGCTTTGGATGTGAAACCATATGAAAAGCCTTAAATAGGTCCAATAAGATAACAATGTGGACAGGCTGGTGTCAAGAACTTTATTTACGGTATTGTAAACAAAAGTAATGCTGTGGTGGTGCTATGTCCAGGGCAAAAGCCATGTTGTGTGGGGTTGAAGAGGTTATTGTCAGAGAACTGCTTTAGTAATTGTTTATGTACACATTTTTCTAAAATTTTTGATGGGGTGAAAGTATTGAGATGGGCCAAATTTTTTTAGTCAGTTCATTTGGACCGCCACCTTTATGTAAAGGAATTATTATGGAGTTTTTCCAAAGTTGTGGAATGTATGACTCAGAGATGGAGTGGTTAATTAGAATGCTAATGGGGTACACTATAGCCTCAGCAGAGAGTTTAAGATATTCTGATGGGAGGCCATCCGTGGAGGGGGAGCATGGTTTTCTGTACTGAGTATTTTAGGATTAGGGAAGTGGGTACTGGTTTGATGGTAAAGTCAGTTGTTGAGGGGAGGTTGATAGTATTTTCACCAGTGAGGGGAGAAAGAATGTTTGAGTTATGTTGAGAGAGATTTGTGGTAGTGGCTGTGTCCTTAGTGATGTTTTTGATGGTAACAATAAAGTGAAAGTTAAACATTTGTGCAATCTCTAGGGGGGGGGGTCTTTGTCAGGAGAAGGTGAAGGGTTGTGCTGGATTTCAGGGCTTAGGAATGAAGAAACAGATTTCTAAAACTTTTTAAGGTTATTTCTTTGGGAGGCTAATTATCAAGAGTAGTAGTTTTTTATTATTAATGACTTTTAGTAGAATTTTGAAGTTGCTTGTATTTTACTTCATTTTGGGGGTCCTATTTTTTTGCCATTCCCTCCAAGCTCGATCTCTGGAGAGTAATGCACATTTTATTCTTTTGATGTGGATAGGCGCTAGACTGTTGAGTGTATTTAGAAAGATGTTTTTGAAATAATCAACAACATCTTCTAGAGGCAAAGTTTTTAATGGAGTCCAGTTGTGGGCTTTTAGAATATTGACAAACAGATTTTGGTTGAAATTTGAAAGGTTTCTGGATGATATATATGAATGTGCTTTGGCCAAGTGTGTTTGGGTTCTGTGAGTAAAGGCAGGTACGTGATCACTTAAGACATCAGGTAGGGTGCCTATCTTAGAGAATTTTTCAGGGTGTGAAACTGGGATCCAGTCTAAGGTTGTTTAATATTCATGTAGGGCTTGAAATAAGTTATGTATATTTACATAATAGTGTTCTACTAGTTTATATTACTGTCTCCAAGGATGATAGTTTTATTGGATATGTTATGATTTGTCCAGGAAAGGAAATCTTCCAGGACAGGAATGTTTTGTCCAGGAGGAATATAGTGCGTCTTCCAGAACACTGATACACTATTACCTTTGCTTAAATCTCATTGTCATCTACAGAAAACTAACATTCACTTACCAAAATACATTCAATCTTCCTGATCCTTTTTTTCCATTAATGTTTGGATCCATCTCCCTGTTAGCTACAGACTAAATCACCCTCTAAGCACAAATGAAGATTTTGTATCATTGACAAGAAACTACCTGACACATAGACGAGGCATCATTGTTGATTCTCTTTGCATGCTAGTTTTTCACAGCTTCATAAGTTACATAGAAAGAACTGCTATACACCACAAAATATAATATAATATAATATAATATAATATAATATAATATAATATAATATAATATAATATAATATAATATTAAAATAAAAAAAAAGGTTGGACTTTTTGGTGCCCGGAATGTCTGCAACATGATTCAGAGAATGTCCTGAATGAAAATTAATGAATCTGATTGGCCTGCCGTCGCTCAGCCCATAATTCACTGCACTGGTAGGAACCTTGTGACTATATAGCATGTAAGACATTTTTATGCTTCACAGAATTATCTACTGTGCCTCTAGTTAATGTCGGTAGGTGAAATGACAGTTCTGGCTGATGTTCTGTACACATTTTTACAAGTACCTGAGTAGAAAAAAACAAAACTAGTCTCGCATTACCAAATAGTAATTAATAAACATGACCTCAAAACTTTTTATTAGTACGAGCTATGATCAACAGAGGTGTTGCCCACATGACAATAACCTGACAGATATCTGTACATACAGTGCTAGGAGTTGAAGATATGGACAGACATGAGTAACAGACACATGTAGCCAAACTGACATTTGTTTCCTTATCAGTAATAAAGATTCCAAACAGACACTGCACACAAGCAGCTGCAAACCGGCAACTGTTTGCCCATAACCCTACTGTATACAGTAAGAGACTGTATATAATGAAGTGGAAGACACTATCTGCGTGCCATGTTACAAATTCATGCATACTAGGCATATTTGCCTCTTATTACTTTATTGTTCACTATCCTATATTCTTAGTGTTTGCAAATATACCACTGAACAACTGGTCATGATTAGCTAAAAGATTGGATGGCAAAGCAGTAGCAGAGGCATTATGGAGAACTGGCATCAATGACAATATTGCGGCAGTGTGACTGCATACACTCAGATAAATGTACTAATATGAAACATTTGCATCTATATTTACATGGCCATGTAGGTATATATAATGCACTGAACAGTTTCAGTTGTGTAGCTTGTGTTGCTTTGATTAAAACGTCTTATGTCTTTACTAAAGATGCATACAAATGATCAAATAGTGACTGGATAACCACAGATGAAGCAGAACAGAAAGGAAAATATGTATGCCAAATGCAGACATTATTTCTTAACCCGTATCTCTCTGGCAATATGCATTATACGTATCACTAATATGTAAATGTACATCCGCTTGTGTCAGAAAAGCTCAGTACATTGATTGCCTTTACCTACTTGCTCTTTGGATTCCCTCTGATAGTCGGCCTGATCTTTGGCACAATAACTTCATATTTGTGATCATGTTTTGTGTACCATTTAGGTTTCTAAAATTGCTCACCATCAAATATTCACAGTTAACATGTCATCTGCATGTATTACAATGCACCACCATTGATTAAGGACTGCAGCAACAAATCAGCTATAGAGCATGGTCTGCCAGATATCAGTAAATGCAGAATAAGGATTTACATTCCAAAGACATGCATCTGGAGCATTTCTCCCCGGGCCTCCGCTGAAAACAGGCTCTGTGGAACCTAGTCGGACATTCCTGGTCAACAAATGATAAATAAATAAATAAATAAATAAATGTATACAATTTACCATAGTGCGCAAACACTACACATGGAACACCTGGTCTGGGAATTTTACCCTTAGTGCATTTTAGTGTATCCATTTGAAAAGTCAGGGCCTGTATGAGCAAGTCTCAAAATACAGAGACTGAATGGCTAAAAAAATAGACTTGGAGATGGCCAATTCATTGAAAAATTCCATTTTCTCCATAGTATGGCAATCTTGTAGATGGTATATATAAGTTTCATGGATGCATAAATCTGGAACAATATCCCCTTCTCTTGAATATTACTATTTCTGATGTCTTCCCTTTTAGACATCAGTCACTTTCTGGCCTAAGAACTAATCTGAATTTACCTAAAAGATATACAATCATATTACGACAAATTAGAGAACTTGTACGTCTATATCTGGAACACCCCTTGGTCTCCGATAAGGATATATCAACTTGTAAAACATTGAGGAACTTGCTTCTCCTGAAAAAAAAAATGATCTCAGATACCTACAAGGTTATTATGTCACTTAAATCACAGAATGAGCTCAGTTTTTCGAATTATTGGCCAAAAATTAACCCTTCTATTAACCATAATCAAATCTCTAGGGCTATAAGATTAAGTTCTAAATATATACCCTTAAAAAAGCTGAAATATACTCAGCTTATGATAATGAATAATGCGTCCTTTACTCCTGAAGTACTTAATAAAATCTTTCCTAATCACTCTCCTAAATGTCAGTTCTGCTCTAACCAAACTGATGACATTCTACATATATTCTGGAGTTGCAAATGTACCTACAAGTTATGGTGTGCTTTGAGAGTGTTACTTGAGAAAATTGGTTATGAAAAATCTACCCTTTCGTGGGAATTTACCATTCTTCATATTCCACCCCCTGGTCTATCTGAGCGGAATTATAAACTTCTGATCCCTATTTTTATGTTAATTAAATACTATATTTCCTTGAACTGCAAGAACAGGCATTCTCTTTCTTGGGGAGGATTTAAATCCCTAGCCATTAAACACCTCAAAGCTCATAAATACTTGTTCCACAATATTAATCACAAACCTATAATCAAAGAAGTATGGAGAATTTTATTTGATCATATTTTAAAATAACTGTATTTTTTTATGTTGATACCATTAGCCTCTACCATACTGTTCATGTTATATCTATTTGTTGGGCAATGTATAACTGTATATAGTTAGTATAGTTATTGTCCATCAATGTATGATATATATATATATATATATATAGTGTTGTCATTATGTTTATGCTGTATGTATAATCTGTTTGTATAAAGAAACTTTCAATAAAGAGAATTAAAAAAAAAAAAAAAAGTTTCATGGATGCAGGGGGTGGGGCTTGACTGCTTTCAAAAAGCAAGTTTAAAGGAGAAGTACAATATTCAAGATTCGCTCTTCTCCTGCAGATTTGGTCTTTTTTTCTGTCTGTCAGCACTTGGCATTACGTATATGGATATTTCTGATTTAAGTGCTATTTTATCCATGCATCTGAATGGGCCATTTGTGAAAATATACAAAAGTTGCAGATCTGATTACACTTAACCTCAACAAAACAGCTGCTAAATGACAACATGAAACGAGTCAAATCAGTACAGTTGCTCTTCATAACTTCTCCAAGAACTTTCACTATTCAACAGAATAATTTTACAAAGCATACTAGACCACCATTACCCTGACTCCATTTTTACTTCACATGGCCTATGTTGGCATTTGTGTGTTTATTTGGGTTGATATTAACACATATGATATGGTATAACTGTCTTAAAATCCATCCGTGGTGATTTACTACTCTTTTATTTTCTCAAAATTACCACTATTAAGCTTTCATTCTGGCAAAAGCATCAATTATAAACACAAGCCTCTCTGTCAATCAAAACTAAAAAAAAATAAACTCTTTTTTTGTTTGTTTTAGTTTCAGTGGTTACAAAAGGATTAGTACTTAAGACATAGACTCAATCACTACCTTCAGATTTTCCACTTTATTAATACTAGTGGCTTTTCTTCCTTACGGACTCTTTATGTTTCAAAAACTTATTATAACGTGCAAGGTCTTTCTTATAGTTTTTATACCTGTGCAGAATGGTAAGTTTTAAGTTCCTCAGATTTAGGTTCTGTGCTTCAGCTAATAATATTGTTTTCACAGAATTTACTAATCTTGGAATTTTTAAAAGCAATATAAAAATGAAAATATGCAACTTCTTAGTGGACAACCAGTGTAAAATGTATGTACTTTTCAAGTACTGAGCGAAGTAACCCAGTACTTATATTTATTAATTCACAGAAGATACAGGGCACTATTTTTATTCCAATGTGAAATTAACAAGAATTTTATTATAGACATCTCAGCCAGGTAACATCAAAGAGGCAGAAGTGTTTCTTTAAGAGGGTTACCTGAGAGTACTGGGGTGGTTCACAGACTTTACCAGAGTAACAGGTTACTAACATATGCTGCAGTAGTTGAACATGAGCCAACATTCTATATGGGATCGCAGATATGCAGTGAGTAAACTAGTATACCTCTCATTTATTTTATTTTATTTGCAGTTATTTTACCAGGATAGTCCATTGGGCCTAGAAGAACCCATTTTCAATGGAGTCCTGGGGAGAAAAGCTCCAAAAACAAAACAATAATTACAACAAAATTACAATAGAAGTTTTTGTAACAGTAAGTAAAAAATATTAGTATGAAATTGCATTTAAACATACAATATCTAAAGGAAAAATGACAATCAAAGTTTAGGTTATACTAGTTGCAGATAAAATATTTCATTTACAGAGAGAACTTCTGAGATAAAAAGTATCAGCATTGTAAGTCAAGAGTAGGTTGTTTATGCATGGATCGGTTCTTGCTAAAACCATGTGTGGAATCAGAGAAGACTGAGATGAAGAGAGGAGAGGAGGTTAAGAGGGGTGGGAGCAGGAGCATTCCTACTAAGAAATTAGGTGTGAGTGGAGTGAGTTTTTGAAGGAAGAGAGGTTTGTGGTGGTACGGATGAATGGAGGTAGTGAGTTCCACTGGCATGCAAGGGCAAAGGATAGGAGATTTTTGCCTGAGGGTCGGGTAGGTTTATGTTCTATTAGGTTTTGATTGTTAGTTCTTAATAGTCTGTCAGGGAGGTGCATTTTGAAGGTTGAGGATAGGGAGGGGCAAAGGGAGGGGTTGAAAATAAGTTTATGGGCATGGTTAAGTTGAATAAAGGATAGATAATTGGGCAGCTCTAACCAATTTGTTGATGAAGAGCTAGACAGTGATGGGTAGAAGACATTTGGCTTGTGGCAAACTGCAATTTTGTAATAGCAAGAGAAGAGTTTTGTCTTAAGTGAGAATTGTAGGTTTGTTAGAAGTGCAGCGCCATAAAGAAGAGAAGGGATGAGATATGTGGTAGCGAGAATAAACTTAGTAGAAGGAGTAAAGTAACGATTGTGGCGATATAGCATGCCAGGTTTTTTGTGGGTTTTTCTGATATTTATTTGTAGGTGAGAGGTTAATTTGAGCTGGTCATCAATGAGGACACCTAGTAGTTTAGCCTCAGATACTAATTCAAGGGATGTATGGTTATGGCTTTTGATGGAAAATGAATTCTTGACAATGATGGTTGTTTTAATGGGGGTAAATAACATTAGTTTGGTTTTTGAGGCATTGAGTGGTAGGTGATTATCTAACATCCATTGTTCTGTGGTAGAGAAAGCTTCTTGTGTGAGCTTTATCAGTGTGGGGATGCAGGTATCAGAACAAATTATGGTTGAACCATCAGCATAATGGATGAGTTTTGCATTGGGGATAGAGTGATAGAAATCATTTATAAATATATTGAAGAGGAGGGGACCCAGTATGGAACCCTGGGGGACTCCAGTGGGGGTATCGAGGAAGGAGGAGGTAGCTGTTTTCCATTTGACTGCTTGGCATCTATTTGAGTGATAACTACTGAACCAATTAAGGGTGGAAAGGGATAAGTTTAGTTTAAAAAGTATAGCTAGGAGAAGTTGTGAGATATTGTATCAAAGGCCTTAGGAGAGGTCAAGTAGGAGGTTGGATACTATGCAGCCAGAGTCGCAGGCTTTGTTAACAATTTCTAAGAAGGAGAGAAGGGCAGTGGTGGTACTGTGGCCAGATCTAAATCCATGCTGTGTTGGAGTAAGTAAGTGATTGTCAGTGAGGTAGGGAAGAAGTTGTAGATGGGTAGATTTTTCAAGGAGTTTAGAGACGGGGGACAGGATGGCAATAGGGTGGAAGTTTGTAATATTATTATTGTTACCCCCTTTATGCAGGGGTATAGTGAAGACCTTTTTCCATAGTTGGGTTACATGACCTTCTTGGATAGAATGGTTGATTAGTATACTGATGGGTAAGGCAATGGCTTCAGTGGCTATATTTAGAAAGTGTGAGGATATGTTATCAGGGGCATTGAAGCATGGTTTTAGCTTTTGGAGAATTTTTTTATGGAAGATATGGGTATGGGTTTTATGGAGAAAGGAGAGGGATGGGAGGTGGAGTTATTAGGGAGTAATGGTGACAGTGAGTCCAGGGGAGGGGATAAGGAGGTAGGGGGTGTAGAGTTGGTAGAGAAGGACGAGGTTAGTTTGGAGATTGAGTTTATGAAAAAAGAGTTGAATTGGGTACCTAGTTCTATGTCTAGAGCATCAGGATCTGGACAAGGGTTTTCTTTTTGGCCAGGGTTAAAGAGAGTTGAGATACCATTCCAAAATTTTTGTGGATTTGTTTTATGGTTGTTTTGTAGTGACATGAAATATGTTTTTCTGTCTGATGTAACAAGCTTCTTGACTTTATTGTGAAATGATTTGTACTCATCAAGGGTGGAGGGAGTCTTATTTTTCTGGTGGTGTAACCAGGCTTTATCTCTGAGCCGCATGGCAGCTAGTTTATTTTTATTTAGCCAAGGGACAGTTTTGCTTTTTATTCTTTTGTATTTAAGGGGGGAATAGCTGTCTAACAGGTGTAAGAAAGTTGAGTTGAAGTAGGTAACCACTTCTTCTAGGGGTAGAGTTCTTAGAGGGCTCCAGTTTACTGATTTTTAAGAGTTAGAGAAAGTAGTGGGATTGAAATGTTTGAAGTAGCGAGTGGAGATATAGTTGTGAGATAAGTGTAGGGGAGAAGTAAGGCACCAAGTAAAAGTGGGAAGGTGATCATTGAGGGAGTCGGGAAGTATGTCGCTATCAGAGAAATAATGAGGGTGAGAGACTAAGATCCAGTCTAGGATACTACCGCTGGAGTAATCTTTGGAGGGTCTGGTTATAGAGTTGATAAGTTGTGAGAAATTATAAAGGTTGATATTTAGGGTGTTTGAGAGAGACTGAATAGAGTACCAGTTGATGTTCACGTCACCCAGTATTATAGTTTCATTGCTAATATTCGTGGACAGCCAAGATAGGATATGTTCGAGTACTGAGATATTGCCTCCTGGAGGAATGTATAGTGAGGCTATAATCCTCCGAGTATGAAACATCAGACCACTGCCCTCTAAAAGTCATAGCAGAAGTTCAAAATGAGGAAGGCATTCTTATTTTAAACAAGAGAAGATCTTTATTAACAAGACCCTATATAGTTAGTGGTACAGAGTGTTGTTCTGTAGGCTTAGTTCATTTATTTAATAACATACGTGTCCATAAACAGGTCTGAATTCATGAGGGAAAATAAGTAAATCTAGGAGGAGCAAGGCTACGTTTGAGGGCAAAAATCATAGTGCTATGTCTAAATCATATAATTTGAGATGTATGCAAACTACCGCTAGATATAAGCATGTGAACTCATGTCTACTTCATGTGCAGTATTACAAACAGTGTCCCAAAGCCATAAGAACAGTCAAAGTAGAAAGCACATACTTGTCTTAAAATGGGCTCTAAACAGCAGCACAGACAACTTTTTATATTTATGGTAGAGCTGACAGTAGTCTGACTAAAGAGCAAGGATTACTCTAGGTGTCTTTTCTCTAGATCATGTAGCAGAGACAATCTGGATATTTTTTACAGTTTAGATGTTAAATGGCTATTCTCTTACTTTGACTATTGAGTTAGATGCATTAATGAAATTTTTAGATGAAAAGCGTCTTAACACAATAACAGAAAGAATGCCTGTGTACTCTGGTTTCCTGCATTTAACCAATTCATCTGCAGTCCAAAGTGGTGACAGTAGTTACACTTTTTATAAAGTGAATGCCCTTTTTCTTTAACTTTCTCAAAGCAAACATTTTTAAGCCATTTTTGAGACTTTGTGACATAAATTATCAGGGTATTTACTAATCACCAGGTTCATACTGTCATACATAAATTACACAAGATGCTTCATTTAAAAAGGTGATCTGTATTATTGTTTGCAGTCATACGATTTAATGAGCAGAATAGGAAATGTATTCAAATGAATGTGGTTGGGAATGTGTTACTTGGCATTTTCTTAAAAATAATTTGTTACACAAAAGTCATTCTATCTCTTAAATCCCTTTTTGTCTTGCTTATAGATTTTGTCTGCACAGATTACAGCTCTGACATTTATTACATCCCTTTGCAGTCATTCATTTTCTGCTAAGATGCTCACTTTTCACATACGGTGACAGCCACGACAGTGATGGAAGACAACCAGCATGAAAATTACTACCACTGCCCATCACAGGGCCTCTGTTAATGGCATTAGGTTATCACTAGCGATATGTTTTCAAGAAAAACTAATGAAAATGTGGGAAGTGAATGTGCTCAGGTAAAGACACAGGCAC